>NC_056725.1:411981558-412086558 GCF_019279795.1 Protopterus annectens
CACATCAACAGTGGTAAAACTTGACTTGAAGTAACAGTACTTTCTTTAGGAACACAAACAATGTCTAGTATGTTCCATTCCCTGGTATTTTTTTTTTACAATCTGAAGCAATTGCTGTTCCTGAATATAATTGTGAATAATTTCCTTACTAATGTTGCTGAATCAACATTATTCCAGTCTGTTTCTGGTAAATTTAAGTCTGCAGCTAATATTATTCTTCCCTTCTGTGTTTCATGCAAGAAATGGATGAATTCCTCTAGGTCATCTGCACTTGACTTTGGTGGTCTGTACACTCCAATAATTATTATATGCTCCAGGGTTGTCTTTATTGTCACAGTTACACAGTCTATAGTATTGTTGTTGTTATCAATGAACATGTAATAATCACAGCTCTCATAACTATCTTTAATCCCTATCATAACACCTCCACCTGATTTTTTTGTTAGAATGTCTGTTACAGTAAAAACATTTATACCCTAACAGAACTGTTTTCCAGTCATTGTTCTTTAACCATGTTTCACAAACAATAATATCAATTTTGTAGGAATGTAGCAAATTTTCCAATTAAAAAAAAAACATTATTAT
The DNA here is from genome assembly GCF_019279795.1 of Protopterus annectens. Lineage (NCBI taxonomy): Eukaryota > Metazoa > Chordata > Ceratodontiformes > Protopteridae > Protopterus > Protopterus annectens. The sequence continues at coordinate 411,982,144 of NC_056725.1, forward strand.
TAATGCTCCTAGCATTAACAACTATCAGAGATGCATCAGATGTTACTATCTGTGAACTGTTAAAATTTTCGACCTGGCAAAAATCCTGCCTAGAGTTTGTCAAATATTGCAAAATATCTACTGCAAAAATTCTCTTTCTTGATCTTGACAAATGCACGCCATCCTATCTGAATGCATGTGTGCCCAAAACTAGGCTTAGATGCTCTACACATTTCCATTTTTTAAAGCAGGACATTTTTCCATGTAGGTAATTTATCCAAAAAAGATGTTCATTCACGGTGACCTGACTATCTTTTCTATATGTGATTAGTGAAAAATATGCCCTAACACCAGAACAAGCTACACTATCTAAAAGGACTGTAAGTTCCCTACTAACAGTCAGAGAGTCCTTGTGGATGAGATCATTTGCACCAACATGAATAAAAACAGATCCATACTTCTTTACATTAAGGCATTCCAAGGCTTGTCTCATATCTTCTATTTTTGCTCCTGGCAAGCATAACACTATTCGACTTTCATTATCTTCTCTGCAAATACAATTATCAGTTCCTCTAATAATTGAATCCCCAATTACAAGAATATATTTTCTGACCAGATCTGAAGAATCTTCAACTTCTAATACAGTAATATCTGCTCTATCAGTTGTTACAAAGGAATGATCTACATCACCATTAATCTTATTAATTCCACTGTTTTCATTGCTTATTATACTCTCATCCAGCTTGCTTTGTATATCCACAGTTTGAGCCATGTATTCAACATCTGTCTTTCTCTTCTTTTTTCTTACAGTAATGTTCTTCACTCCTTCCACGTTCAGTTTTGATTTCTTCCTTTTCACCCGCCCCTTGCCTCTTTTTTCTACCTTCTCTTATGGAAAAATGCTGTCTTTTTTCTGTAGACCAAAGGTTTTCTTATAGAAAAATTTGATCATTCCCTGTAATCTGTGTGTTATATAACAAAGCAATGTCCTTTTTAGAATGTATTCTCTTTACTTTAAGATATGAATCACTTTCTTTTTATTCCTTGTTATTTGTTCTGAATCTCCTTTCTTTTTTTGCTTCCTTCTAAACACTCCTAATCCTCAGATTGCTGAATACTTGCATCCAGAATTCCAAAGTTGTCAGTGGCATCATCTTGTTTCATAGGGGTTGAATGATCTTTACAGACAATAGATACTTCATTTCCTAAATGTGTTCTATTTACTCTTTGCTTAACATTATTTATTTCACCAGTCCAGTCATTAATACATGTAACCACAGTTCTCCAACCCATGCCAATTGGATCCTCAGTAAGTCTAGATAGATCCACGTCAGTATATTGAAATACCACAACACCAACCTCAAAAATATGTGTCTAAAGTTTGAAATAATGAATCAACTAATGTGCATGTCCAGAAATCACTGGAGCATTTGAATGGACATTCTGCAAAACACAGAAACAAATCTATATATTAATACACATACCTTAAACAAAAAAAAAATAAAACTTTGCCAACATGTGCCCTGTGCCACCTACACCCCTGCAAATTATATATACCAATTACGAGATCGCACTACAGTGGGGAAAAGGGTTAATTTCCTGATCCTCACTGTACCATGGTCTCTATTCACAATCAGTAAACATGATCATCTTTTCTCTTACATATTATGTCACACTGAATATGTCTTTTTGAGTTTAGTGCAATGTCCATTCAAATTCTCCAATTACTTCCAGACATACATTACTTGATTCGTTGTTTCAAACTTTCATGTTTGTTAAAAATTCAAAGATGTGTATTTGCGAAGTTTTAGTCTCATCTTTATGAGTTTTGGTGTTATGGTATTTCGATCTACTGAAGTAGATCCATCTAGATTTACTTCTAATAATGGTAAGCAAATCATCCAACTTTTAACATGAGGAACACAGATCACCAGTGTTATCAGGTGTTACCTCTAAATATGCACAGCATTTATTACACTGTAGAAGAGATTTGTGCTTTAGCAAATCATTAATTGCATACTCTTTTAAGGAATCCATATTATGCTTCAAATGAATAAAATATTATAAAAGAAAAGAATAAGCAAAATCAGTAACCACAGAATTCAAAGAGAACTTAAATCGACTTCTATGACAAAAATCACACATGCAATATACAACTAAATACTAAAGTAACTACAGTCAAGTTGCTCTGACCGTACAAGTTTTGAAAGTCAGACAAAAGCTGTAATTCTCACTATTGCTCGCAGTCGCACTTCTTTTTACCAGTAAAGATGAATAAATCACAAACCAAGATAGCATTCTTTAAACAAGCTCTGGTTTGTTCTCTCTGCAGTCTGTGTTAATTTATAGCTGACTAGGCCCCTTGGGATGATGGCTAGAGCTTGCTTGTCTAAACCTATCCCTTTCTAACAACCAACAGTGAAAATTAAAGATAAAACAAAATATAAATCAAAGTAAATCTTCCTGTCTGCAAGCTATCCCTTCCTTCCTACAAACAGTGAAAAAGAGTGATAAAAATAAAATATAAATACAAATAAAATTTCTCTTACCAGTCAACTCCACAGTAAATTATGAAGCAACACAGGATTGTTTAGATGAACTCTCAAAAAAAACACATTCATCAATAGTGGTTATTGCAAATGGAGAAATCTCTATCCCCTAGCTGTGTAGCAAGTTCAATGTTTGAACCATAGCCCCTGCATATGGAGGGGTGATGGTAGGTATTGTCCCATTTAAAATAATGTTTGAAGAGATTATTCAGATATTTACTTTTTATATCTGTGTGTGCATGCTGCAACTCCATTTGATTCTGCTTCTTTCAACAGACTGAACTTACATCAATCCTGCCCTTGTCTAAGCAAGTAAAGATTAAGCTCTTTTGTGTAGGAAAGGGAGATGAATACCTAGAATTCCGAATAAAATCTGCCTGCTGAAACCCATATATTGTCAGAATTTATGATAATATAGCAAACTATTAATGAGATCTGTATCAACACCAGATTCTCATTCCTTGTGAGTCACAATGGATTCTTCTTTATTGCAAAGGCAAAATGTATCGTCAGCATTTTTTTTCAGTTGCATGTTTATAGTCCCTAGTTTCAGAAAGTCCTGGGCTAACTTGTGAGCTTAAAGAATCACCACATTTGTAAATGCTAATGTGAAAACTAATTTCTGAGTTTCATCCTGCAGCCACAGGTACTGCACCTACCAGCTCAAATCATGCCACATCCAGTTTCAGACTGTAAGAAGGGATCCTGCCAAAACAGACATAGATGTTGATTTAGTGTGTGGAACCACCACTCCTAGAAACAAAGACTGTGTACAACAAATTAAACAGCTATTTACTCAAGATAACACTCACAGTATACTCAGCAGCCTACAGGTGTAGACCTTGAGTGAATACAGCAATAGCAGCTCCCCAAGATACACAGCAGTCGGACATTTCATGTTTGTGTCATCCGAACTCCAAGACAATAGCTGCTTGATTTTGTAGGTTCTTAGCAAACGATAAGAGGAAATGTGACTTTCTACAACTTTGTTTAGATGTACTCCAAATAGTGAAGCTTCTTTGTGAAAGAGATTCATTCCATACATACATCCAAGATCATTTTAAAATCACTGAACAGTCAGGGGCACATTTCTGAATTCACCTGAAGAAACTGACACAGAGACAGAGGCAAGTTCCTTTCTTATATAGTGCTCTGAATACTCTTGCAATAAGTATCACACTCAACATATTCTTATGGAGGGATTTTCAAAATAGCTGCACACTGATCAACATGTTAATTTCAGCTCTCCCAGTGTGAAAAAGGAAAAGGATAGAAAAGGGCCAGTGATTCTGCCAGTTTTAGAAAATTCATTTACTGGCTTTTAAGTACACTGCCTGGATGCAAGCAAAGAAAAAACTTAGAGGGCCTAAAAGAAAATCAGCCAGTAAATGTCAAGAAAAAACCCTGGCTTGGAAGAATCCTGCAGCTATTCAGCAAAAACCACTTCAAGCTCAATATTTCGTACTGGATATTAGTTATTTAGAAGAAAAAAAATCAAATGTGCTCAGATCTGATTAAAATAAATTAAATATTGAAGAAGTATATCAACTCAGATAATAAAAGGCTGGAAAATGGAAGAAACTTTAAACAGCTATTCAGATGAACTGATAAAACTGCAAAAATCAGAGGTTGAAATGAAGAAAAGGCTGGATGAATATGAAACTGATCAAGAAGAGCTGTTTCAAAAAATGGTAGACTTAAAGGACAGAGCACAGAGGGAAAACCTGGGATTTTCTGCCTCACCAGAAAAACTAAAAGGAATGGACAGTATTATTTTTATGAAAGCACAGATAACTAACTGGGCTGGTATTCCACATAAGGATTTGTTACTTGAAAGGGCACATCATGTGTATGCTCCAAACCTGCCCATGAGAAAACAATTAAAATCTGTTTTAGTAAAGATGCAATCATGTCAGCAGCAGGAGCTGATCCTGACAAAACTGCAGCTGAAGGGCAAGGTACTAAAATTTGGAGACAGTAGATTGTTTGTGGAAAATGATTATTCACTGTACATCAGCAGAAGAGGAGCAAATTTATACCAGCGATTGGGGAATGTTGAGAAGAATGTGTGAGATTCAAGCTGCTCTACCCAGCTGTACTTGGAATATTTTTTTGCCTGGAGGATCAAAGACATTTTTATGCAGGACAGGATAAGGAGTATATACAAAAGTTTGCCTAACAAAAAGTGAGCCATCAAACAGAAGGAATTCTGCTTCTCATTCATCTGATAATAAAGCTCATAGAGAGATTTTGCCAGTGAAACCTTTTCTGATGTTCCAAATGAAAATGCTTGAGAGACAGAAAAAAAGTGTTGAGTTGATTAGAAGAATCAGGAATACTTGAACTGGAGTCTGGGGTTGGGAGATGGAGATGAGCAGGAAAAAGACCAGCAATACTGAAACTAGTGAATAAATATGAGATTATAAAGCATCAATCACATTTGTGAAATATGGCTTTACAAGAAAAAGTCACTGAAAAAAATTGGACTTTTGTTGAGTTTGTTAAGCTTGTGCAGGAACTGAAAGGCTTTATGTCACTGCTGTTTGGAAGGACAATGAAAGGGGAAAAAAAGAACCTCTAAGTAAAACTATTTTTGTCTTAACAGTATTTAATAAAACATTTCATAATATAAATTACATGTTATATAGTAAAGCAGTTTCAGTCACTGCTGTATGTGATAAAGATAGTAACTAAACAAGTACCTTTTTTCATTTGTTAGTTTTAAGAAATATAGGCATTGCAATGTAGAAAGAGCTGAAAGGTTGGACAAAAGTATGTTTAAGTTAATAGACTGTAATCTTAGGTTGTTTGGGTGAGAGAGTTGAGATGTTTGTTTTTATATAGATGAATTTCTGGATGAATGCCCTTGGTTTAGTTTAATAACAATTTTTGGGGATATACAAGTAGGCTTTAATACAAGAGACCACTCACCGTGAATGTGATGAATAGTGTTCCTTTAGCAAATACATGTTTATTGTATATTGTTAGTTGAGAAGTCTGCAGCTGAAGGCAGCTGTACATTCTGTTCTTATGTTTCCATGGAAACAAGTTGACTACAGGTCAAGGCAATAAATATCGAGACACTGTGATACTATTTGCCAAGAGAAATATACAATTAAAAGAGAGGCAAGTAGCTTAGTAAAAATAAAGTTTTAAATTATTACAAATGAATAAGAGATAGAACCCCAGATTCAGCAAGCCCTGTACGGTGTGCAGGACTAGTGCAGGAGCTCCAGCAGGCAATATGTCTGCCGTGCAATCCAGGAATAAGTTGTAGGGACGTGTACAAGCTCTCCTGCACTAGTCCTGCACTGACTCAGCCCCTGCAAGGAAATTACCCCATTTGCAGGAGAAATCAATGCAAATGAGGTAAATTTGTGATCCAGGAAGCTGGAAACTGTTTGTGCAGGACTAGTGTAATCTGCAGAAATGTACTCCACCAGTAATGGAGTACATTTCTACAAACTACAAAATGGAGCCATGACAGCTCCAAATAAAGGGTGGGTATTATGTAGAAAGCATGCCAATTGACAAATATAAGGCACTGGCATGGAAAACAGTTGCAAAAATAAAAAAATCAACTTTAATTTTTTTAGCCAATCTCGGCTTTTTAAGAGTAGGGAAAAATACCTAAAATAAGCATTCTAACCAAAATCACTATTTTTGCCATTATACTCAATGGCAGACAGAAGACAACAAGGCCAGTGAATAGTTGTTGCTAACGGGGGAGGCTCAGTGTTGAACATGTAACTATGCATCAGCAGGCAATTCTATGCAAATGAGGGGAATGATACTGAATCCCAGATTTCCCCTGCATGCTAGTCAGCACCCAACAGTGTAAGAGCAGGAATAGCTTGGTGCAAGCCTAGGAGTTAGCTGACATTATAGGGGGTGTGTGTCAGGTATACTGTAAGCAGACTGGAGCCCTGTGGCTTGGGTTTGCCCTTAGCTTAGCAGAGCTAAGCAAGGGGGTGTGTCTGAGGCTGCCTAGCACTCTTTACATTGCCTAAGCAGATGTGCATGCCGCGCACCGGGTTTTAAAAGAAAAAAAAGTAAACCAGGAAATAGCAGCTCTGTGCACATTTGAGCACTGTGTTTGTGTGGCATGCCCCTGGGTTTAAACAGGAAGGCAATGGGAAGGGAAAACAGCAGTAGGAAGGTAATCTAGGAGAACTAACATAGCTGGCACATGAAATTTAACAGAATCAGCCAACTACACAGGCAGCAGATTAGCTCAGCCCAGAACACTACTATAAACTATGCAAACACCTTTCCCTCTGGTTTTCCCACATACTCTACACCACCGGTGTATACAATTGGTACACTCAGTACAGCAAAATGATAGGGACTGCAATAGCTATCATACAACAACTTGTGGAAGAGGCTGAGGGTGGTGAGGATGTGAATGCTGTCGACCAACCCACAGTAAGTAGATGGAGAAGAGGGTACAGACCCAGGGTAACCTTCCTGGGGCTACATGAGTTGGAGATAGTGCATCGCTATAGGGTGGACAGGGACCTCCTACAGCAAATTGTTGAGCTGTGCCAGCCACGCTTGACACACAGAACTAACAGAGGGGAACCCATCCCAGTGGATACCAAGGTATGTGTAGGCCTAAGAATTCTAGCTACAGGTACCTTCCAAAGGCCAACTGGGGATATCATGGGGATCTCACATGCATCAGCATCCAGGGTACTCCACCAGTTCCTGGATGCCATGTCAGCACATGTCGGTGAACATGTATATTTTCCCAACACCCATGAGGCGTTGGCCAGCAATATGCATCTGTTCCACCAAATTGCAGAATACCCTATATAGACTGCATGCACATATGCATCAAAGCACCACCCGGTGAGTGGGGTAGGGTCTAGATCAACCGCAAGAGCTTCCCCACCATCAACTGCCAGGTCATGTGCAATGCCCAAGGCATAATAATGAATGTGTTTGCTGGCTGCCCTGGAAGCTATCACGATTCCCACATCTGGCATCTGATGCAGCTATACCAGAGATTTGCCAATGGGGACATCCCTTACTGTCACCTAGTGGGGGATGCTGGTTATGCATTGGAGCCGTGGCTGATGATACCCATCAGAAATGAACACACACTCGAACAAGAACTCCATAATGAGGCACAAGCACAGACCAAAATTATAACAGAGCATGTGTTTGGGATGCTCAAGTCACAGTTCTGGTGCCTGGACACATCCAGTGGAGCCTTGCAGTACTCACCAGCTACATGTACTCAAATTGTCATCGTATGTGCCATGCTACACAATATGATCCTGTGGAAACAGGTGCAGCAGGAATTGCATGGGGCCGGGCCACACCCCCCCCACACCATTGCCAATGCCTGCACAGGCACAGAGTGACTCGGAGGAGGAACAACCTGAGCCTGCCCCAGTAGGCAGAAAGAGGCATGCCCAGTATGCCCTGGTTTTGGCAAAGAGGCAACACATAACACATATACCGACACAGGAGGGACCCGGGGAATGACACCTCTCTTTGACTTGCACATACAGTAAAAGGGATGCCAAACATGACACTACCTGTGCTCAACCATGTATAGGGAGTGTACTATGTGCATCCGACATAGGCAGCCCTTCAGCACCACCCTCAGTACTGGAAAACCCACAAGGTAAGTCACTCCACTTACCAACTGCTGAATGTAGTAGTATGTGTTGTTACCTGTATCTATGGTATGAATGTGAGCATGCAAGGGAATCTGGTGGCTGACTGGGATGCCAGAAGATAGTAGACACCTGTACTGACAGCATGAAATCTGTAACAAATATGGGTGTCACCATAGTAGCCAATACTACACATGGTGACAAAACCCACTGCAGGAAATGTGCTGTGCCACATATGTGTCCATATGACACACACATGTCAGTCAGGGAGGTTCACATACCCAACAACAGTCACATCGGGCAGGACAGGTGTATACAAATACAAACAAAGGCTGTGCTAAGGCCACTGAATGGTGCCTATGGGTAACCTCCCCCCCAGGCCTACACAGACAGACTGCATCAGGTCAGGCAGTGTGATGTTAGTTCTGAAGGGTAGGAAGTCAGAAACTAATATGTAGGTCAATCAAACATAAGACCTGTTGTAGACTGACATGCCTCTAGTCAGCATGATAGGTTAGAAAACAGAATGAAATGGTGTACCTGACATACCAGTACAGTCATAGCAAATGTGTACAAGTGTCAGGTCTGCCCCCCCCCAATCCTGTGTAGCAATGTAGAAACAGTCAGGTGTGCCCCCCTTATCATATGTAGACAGTAGTAACAGTCAGGTGTGCCCCCCCAATCCTATGTAGAAATGTAATAACAGTCAGGTGTGCCCCCCCAATCCTATGTAGACATGTAGTAACAGTCAGGTGTGCCCCCCAATCTTATTTAGAAATGTAGTAACAGTCAGGTGTGCCCCCCCCAATCCTATGTAGATATGTAGAAACAGTCAGGTGTGCCCTCCAATCCTGTGTAGAAACGTAGAAATAGTCAGGTGTGCCCCCTCACTCCTGTGTAGAAATGTAGTAACAGTCAGGTGTGCCCCCCTCCCCCAATCCTGTGTAGAAATGTACAGTCAGGTGTGCCCCCCAATCCTATGTAGACATGTAGTAACAGTCAGGTGTGCCCCCCCCCAATCCTATGTAGAAATGTAGAAATAGGTGTGCCCCCCAATCCAGTGTAGAAACATAGAAATAGTCAGGTGTGTCCCCCACTCCTGTGTAGAAATGTAGTAACAGTCAGGTGTGCCCCCCATCCTGTGTAGAAATGTAGAAATAGTCAGGTGTGACCCCCCCCAATCCTGTGTAGAAACGTAGTAACAGTCAGGTGCGGCCCTCCCCCAATCCTGTGTAGAAATGTAGAAACAGTCAGGTATGCCCCCCAACCGTACTTAGACATGTAGTAATAGTCAGGTGTGCCCCCAATCCTATGTAGACATGTAGTAACAGTCAGGTGTGCCCCCAAATCCTATTTAGAAATGTAGTAACAGTCAGGTGTGCCCCCAATCCTATGTAGAAATGTAGTAACAGTCAGGTGTGCCCCCCAATCCTGTGTAGCAATGTGGAAACAGTCAGGTGTGCCCCCATATCCTATGTAGACATGTAGTAACAGCCATGTGTGCCCCCCCAATCCTGTGTAGAAATGTAGTAGCATGTATGTGTAGGTATAATACTAGTGGAGCACAGATGCCCAGAGGTGGCAAAGGTAGCAGGATAGATTGTAGCATTTGTAAAATATGCAGGTATGTGTGTGTTAGGTTGGTGTGTGTTTCATATTCTGTGAGAGTGGTCAGTATGTATGCATGTTGAGGTATGACCTGGTGGCCATTGCCTAGTACTGCTGATGACAGGGCCAAGTCCTCACAACTGCAGTGCCAAAGACAATTCCCACCAGGATAACACATGCTAGCAGTAAGCCATTGTAAATGTATGGTGGTAATATGTGTCACCATCTGAAAGATTGACATGGCATGGTTATTGGGCTAGATATACAAGCAGTACACATGGGGAAAGTACCCTAGACATACAGTATATAATGTGTAACTGTGAAATGGACACACCCTTGGAATTGCACATACAGGTATGCATCACATTATCTGGGCTTGTACTAGGGTATACCGGTGGCGTCTGTCCAAACACTTGCAAATCACAAAGGTGGTAGGACTGATGTATTGGTAAACAGCTGATGTACCTCACATGCCAGAATAACTGGAATGTCCCATGCATATCTGTGCATCAGATGCAAGTAGTGTCCATAGCACACATGCACTCAGCTCACCCAAACACCACCCACAGGTACCTCTCTGGTAGTATCCCTGCTGTTGGGAATGGGTGCAATATGATCCCCACCTGTATATGGCAATAGCAAAAGAATGCAGCATACAGTGCAGGTGCCCCATGCAGGTGTGTCCCTAGCTGTAGGTAGCACCCTACCAGCATCCTCACCACCTGATCAATACTGATAGAAAGTATTGGCATGAACACCTAGCACACCTACCCTGTCAGCACAGAGGAATATACTGTATGACAGTCTGGGACTGTAGGACTGACAGAATGCAACGGCCTGCCACAGCTGGCCCGCATCACCACCAAATGTCCTACAGGCCTTTGCCAAAGGCCTGTGTCTCACACATACTGCCAATGCATGTTATGTGATGGACACCCAAATAACAACATAACACACTCCACGTAAGCCATATGCAAGGCCATGTGGACAAACCACAGTAACATGTCCACCATGTCCCACTGCATGAACTGTGGACCAACTCCAAAACACAGCTGTGATGAGGTGCTAACCTTAGGCAAAGTATCAGAGAATGTATGCATAATGTATAGAAGAGTATATAATAATAGTGGGGGGGTGAGCATGGGCAGCATGGAATGTGCAAGGTCCGAAACACAGCTGTGTGCACACATTATCTTTGGCTGCAAACACATAAATGGGTGGCTACAAACCTGCCTGTACACCACAATAGGGGTAATGTCCTGACTCATGGCCCCTGCCTCTGGGTAACCCGTGTGAATACTGTCATGTCAATGGATGTACAAGTATGGGATCCTCTGCCAGCACTGTACCAAGGTGCTGAACCAGATACACAGACCCATCAGCAAGTGTTTGCAGCTCCCCCTCCAGAATGGCATAACTTACCATGAATATGTAGGCATCTGCCCACAATAACGGACACAGCTGCATTTACCCTTGTTCCCCAGGACATCACTGTGAGTAAGAAAGTCCCCCTGACAGTACTTGATGACATAAAACATCGCAGTGTATAACAGTACACATGTCTGAATATCTCTGCTAATACCAGTACCATGTATCAGAAGCAGCACAGACGCAATCACCTACAGTACACACTATCCCTTGCACAGTTTGTCCCCATATTGCCAAATGATCTATGGATACCCTGCAGAAACAGTTTTCTATGTGTAGGTGTGCAACACAAAAGTCTGCACTGGAGTACAAACTACCTGGAATGGATCCCCACATTCAATACAGAAGGGCATACTGGGCATGCTCACACACTTAGAGAAATGAAGGCAATGTCAGACAAAATACTGAAAGGTCATACTGGGCATACTCATGCACTTAATCAGATGAAGCCCATGTCTGTAAACAACAGTGGACCATACATATCTAACAGTTGCAGATATTAGTGCATACACTCCTCAGTATGCACCAGTCATGCTTTGCACACACACTAGATAGGAATACAGACATATATCCAAGGACAACACAATATAATAAGCCAAAAGTAGACATACATAGATGTGTGGAAGAGATTGACTGTGACAAAGAGCCATCCATCATGAGGTCTGTCCCACCCAGCACAAAGCCAAAAGGTTACAACCACAGGATGTGTAAATGTCACTCACTGTAGAAATTAGCCACTGGTATCCACCAGCATTACAGACTATGTGGTTCAAGTGCTAGCTGTGCAACATGACTGTACAAGGCAGTTGTCATCTAGCAGCTGTATACATGTACCTGTGGAATATAACCCTGCGTGTGCCTGCATGTGGTGTTTCAACCTCTAGATGAATGGGTTATGGCTCATGCACACACACTGCCCTCCCCATAGCTCTACTATGACAAGCCTGCTGATGTCATCCACTTTGAAATGCACCTTTGGGAATGGAGTAGCCCAGTAATCGCTGTGGTGCATCCTAAAACTGCATAATGCTGTAGTGTGCTAAACTAGTTAGGTAGGAATTCTAATCCCAAACATGGCAGCTGTGTGTGTGTGTCTGTGTGAGTCTCTATCTGTTTAGGGAGCAATGCTTTTTAGGCTAGTCACACTCACTATAATTCAAATGTCATACTTTGGCAAGGCTGCTGATGTAATTCACTGTGAAATATACCGTTGGGAAAAGTGAAGCCCAGTAATGTCCATGGTGCATCCTATAACTGTGTAATGCTGTAGTATGATAAACTAGTTAGGTACGAGTTCTAATCCCAGCCATGGCAACTGTGGGTGTGTTTGTGTGTGTCTGTCTGTGTAGAGAGCAATGCTTTTTAGACTAGTCACGCTCACTACAATTCAAATGCCCTACTTTGGCAAGGCTGCTGATGTCATTCACTGTGAAATACATCTTTGGGTAATATGTAGCACAATAACCTCAGTGGCGCATCCTATAACTGTGTAATGCTGTAGTGTGATAAACTAATTAGGTAGGAGTTCTAATCCCAGACATGGCAACTGTGTGTGTGTGTGTGTGTGTGTGTGTGTGTGTGTGTGTGTGTGTGTGTGTGTGTGTGTGTGTGTGTGTGTCAGTCTGTGCAGGAAGCACTCATTACAATTCAAATGTCCTACTTTGGCAAGGCTGCTGATGTAATTCTCTGTGAAATACACCTTTGGGAAAAGTGTAGCCCAATAATGTCCGTGGTGCATCCTAAAACTGCATAATGCTGTAGTGTAATAAACTAGTTAGGTAGGATTTCTAATCCCAAACATGGCAACTGTGTATGTGTCTCTGGCTGTGTAGGGAGCAATGCTTTTTAGGCTAGTCACACTCACTACAATTCAAATGTTCTACTTTGGCAAGGCTGCTGATGTCATTCACTGTGAAATACACCTTTGGGAAAAATGCAGCCCAATAATTTCCGTGGCACGTCCTATAACTGCGCAATGCTGTAGTGTGATAAACTAATTAGGGAGAGGTTCTAGTCCCACACATGGCAAGTGTGGATGTTTGTGTGTGTGTTTCTTTGTGTAGGGAGCAATGCATTTTAGGCTAGTCACTCTCACTACAGATCAAATTCCCTACTTTGGCAAGGTTGCTGATGTCATTCACTGTGAAATACACCTTTGGGAAAAGTGGAGCCCAGTAATCTCTGTGGAGCATTCTATAACAGCGTAATGCTGTAGTATGATATAGTACTCTGGTAGGGGTTCTATTCCCACACATGATGAGTGTGGATTGTTGTGTGTGTGTTTCTATGTCTATGTAGACAGCAATGTTTTTAGGCTAGTCACACTCACTACAATTGAAATGCCCTACTTTGGCAAGCCTGCTGATGTCATTCCCTGTGAAATACACCTTTGGGGGAGGAGTACTCCAATAATCTCTGTGACGTGTCCTATAAGTGCTGTAGTGCAATAAACTAGCTAGGTAGGTGTTCTAATCCCCGACATGGCAGGTGTGTGTCTGTGCTTATCATTCATATCCTGTGTGGAGGTGGCTGTGACTGTGTAACAACTTGACTCATTGTGGAGTGGGTTTTGCAAATTTCTTATATGGTGGCCCTATTATATGTCACAATGTCCACCTTAAAAGGATAACAGATGTGAAATAGCCAAGAGGCTTGGGTGCCAATCCATACCCCTACATGTGACACCAAGGCCTGGTGAACAAAGTTAGAAACCCTTGTACTACCCAGAGAACACTCTCAACCCATGTCTCACACACAAACACACCTGCCTAGGCAACAACCACTATGTTGGTAGTACCCTGCATATTGGCCAAAGATAGTAACCATGGTGTGATTGCAGTGGACTACAGAGGGCATGGCACCCTGTCCATCAGTACAATAGGCACGTACATGCAGACAGTGCACCTTCGCTATGTTCCCCACTGGACACCTGCAACACCTGTGGTGCCATCAACTGTGACCCACAAAGGACATACCATGCCTTAAACACATGCCCTGTATGGACAGATGCCACTGACACCAGGGAATACCTGTAACATGCTATCAATGTAGGTGCAGGGTCAACCTGCTGGCCATTACCAGTTCCCGCCACATGAGGCCAGGACTGGCACATCTGATGATAACAATCTGTGTACACAATATGTGCCAGACACACCAGGTATAGTTCCACATGTCACTGTATATGCATGTGGGACATGTGCACATCCCAGACAGTGTCCATGTCATGGACTAAAGAACACATGCATGGGAAGCAATGCACATCAATGGCCACACACAATAGTTACCCAGGTGACTGGATGGTGAATACAATACCCACCTGTGTGGGCCAATCCAGACACTATACCCCTGATCCACACTGCAGACCATTGTCATGTGGCCTGATTCCAAGGTATACCCATCACCTAGCTTTGTATAGCCTTCTGGCACAAAACAAACACTACACACCTGTAAAGCAATACACCCATGCATGTCAGTACTGGCACCCTGTGTCTCTGTGTGTGGTGTATAATGCTTTTGACCACATTCACACTCACTACAAACCCCATTTGCATACTGAAGCATGCTGTCTGATGTCAGAAACCTCCACATACACTTTGCCCATATAACCTCCGGATAACCCCTGTGGTGCATGTGATACCTGCACAGTACTGTATTGTGTCAAACTAACTAATGAGGAGGTGTATTTCTGACCCTGCCAAGTGTGTCAATGTGTGTGGGCCCCTTAGAGAGTGTGGCTGTGTTGACGCTGACACCTGTGCATGTAGACAGGCACGTGTACTACACCTACAGTATCACTACCATATCACTGTTGCAGATGTCACTCATCATAACATATACACTTGGGGAGCTCCTCAACATGTAAGCTATGTGGCACATCCAATAACTGCATAGACATGTGATAGCAATACATAGTCAGTCAGGGCTTTGATACCCTGTACTGGTAGGTGTGTGACACAAACATGCTTAGGTTTTACTCTCCCACCCCCTCCCTGACTTACTTTGCCTCTGTCTGCCTCTCTCACTAAATCTCTGGTGGATGTGGAGACTTACACCTGCTTTGCTTAGGCAGTAGTATGTGATTTGTAAGTGATGCTCATGATCAGCTCATGGCCTCTGCATGAATTGCCACCCTCCTATAGCTGATTGCATGTGGAACAGCTGTGGTAACATTCCCATAGCCAATTTCATAGAAACACACTCCAATACCTAGGAGCATCATGTTGGTGTTGGGCCTTTGCATTCACTGTGAGCAAGACCTAGATCTGTTTGGCAAACAGCATCACAGATGGATTGGGGATTTACCTCTAACAACATACACTGTGGAAACAACACACAGGAGTGGGATGTGCCTGACATGACTACAGAATGTAAGTGTTGCTATTCTGCATTTGGAATAATGTTGGTTTAACAGGATGTGTGTGGACATGGCTGGTGTACATGTTTTAATACCTGTCATAACAGTGCTATGTTTCCGAGGAAACCCCCATCTGTATGATCATCTGCAGACTGGGCAGTGTGTGGTGCCTTTTGTTTCTTGTGTTACTCACAGAGCATGTATCTCTGAATGGCAGAAGCATAGTGTGAGGATTGCAGTCAGTATATGGTGACATGGTGACAGACATGAGATTTACTGGCTTAATATCCCTCATAGGACATATGTCACAAAAAGCCCTGTTACAACAGTAAATGCATGAGGTTATCAGAGCAATATGTCAATACTGGCCCTGTGTTTCTGCCTCCAGCCACAACTCTGTCAACCTTTGTGCATAGGTCATGCAGTAAGAGGTGCATATGTTTAGTACACCATAATGTATTGACATCATATCTGATAACAAGCCAGGGAGATATCAGACTGCTACACATGTTATGTATAGTAGGAGTTATATTTGAGGACATAACATGGGCATTCTGTGGTTGTGTGTACAGTACTGAGGTCTGTGTACTCATGGTGAATGTTGACAGTGTGTGTATTGTGAATATGTACCTGGGCCTGTGTACAGACTGTGGTAGATGCCATTGTTCTTGGTCCTGTTCTATCTGATGTTACATGCTGCTCCACTGTATGTTACCCTGTCGGCTTACATGTTTGTAGGGCCAAACACACACATGTCCCATACCACAGACAGACATCGGACCACACTGTGTAGTGGCCTAGTATATGTAGGGTTAGTGTGTGAGTGGCACATATGAGGATGGTGTTAATCAGATAGTCCATATACTGTAATATTACTCTAGCTACCATATGTGGCTGTGTTCACATTGCTTGTGGTTATGCACTTGCACACAGATGTCTGTTACTCTGTGCAGTGACATGTCTGTAGAGCCTGCTATATATACAGGTGCATGTGTATTCCCCCATAAGAAATGTAGGCCAGTGTTGTGGCAGACTGCCTGTAGCCTGCACAGTGCTTTGTTACATGCCTAACAGCTTAGTGTACTTACCCAGTGTGATGTTATGTCCAGATACTTGCCAGATGTACTGGGCCACCATAACAGTCATGTATGTCAAACAAAGCTGTGGGATTCTGTACAGATGTATGCCACTAACTAGTAGGTAGTATGTGGCCCTGGCACCTCTGTACCAGCAGTTAGTATGTGTCAGGACAGACAGGGGTGTGTGAATGCATAACCTATGGGGGCAAACATATATAACTATTTATGTGATATACCCATCCACATAGCTGCTAACATCCACATTGTCAGGTTTGGTCCACATGTCTTGCAGTAAGGGGTTCTGTGTATACCTCTGGACTGACCAGAGTATGTCAGACTGTCCACATTTATTGGCCATATCTCTGCTGTAATCCACAGGATCATTACTGTGCTAGCAGTGGTACTGTACTATGATGACTTAGGATGTCTGTCAGTGGCCAATGGTGCACATGTTAAAAGCAGATGTGACCTCCAACACACAACATGTCTGTGAAGATAGCCCCTATCACAGTAGCAATAGTCTACATATACATCTGCAATACATACCTGACATCCCCTTGCACTAAGAGGTTGGGACTATTGGGGCTGAGGTAGGTCTCCACTCCATGTTCAGGACATATGGTGAACATATATGTATACATACCTATCCATATACCTATACAGATTTATACACATATACATATCAACATACATAGATGGATATGTATATGTATGGGAGCACTACAGAATCCTGAAAGCCCAAAATCCTGAAGACCACAATTCTGAGACCAAAATCCTGAAAGTTCAAAATGCTGAAAACTCAAAATCCTGAAAACACACAGGATACCAACACTCACTATATTCCAGCACAAGTACATACAGAAACATATTACCCTTCAATTATATGCAGGGGGCACTACACTAAGTGCAATCTTGGAGTTGATATATTTAAGTAGCAGGGGGTGTGGGGGTGCAGCTGCCAACATTGGGGGTGCAGGGAGGCTTGCCCCCCTGCTTATACTTGGAGAACAGTAATAGATGTGTATACAGACATATGTATGAATATACATGTGTATGTACATGAAGACATATATCAACCTATTATATGTATATATCCATATTCCTGTCATGTGTAAGCCTCACAGTTGTGTATACTCTCCCAGATGTATCTCACCGTATGTATCCGCTATGTGCGCATTATGATAAAACAACATATTGATGCAACAGTCATATTAATAACAAGTACTACACAATTGTGGAAGTAAAGTCAATTGGTCAATACTAATCAATATGTGTATTGACAGATATATTAGAAAAACAGCAGCTGTCCTCACAGTGGTCATGGTGTAGTGGTTATGTGCTGTGACTTTAGTGTACAGGGTCCTGGGTTCAAGACCCGCAAGGGCTGTTCATTTTGTTGCTGAGCAGAACAAGGGCCCTGTGATACAGAGTGCTTAAGGCAGTTTTGAGCAGCTTTAAGTGCTTTTGCGCGAGTTTCCACGAAGCTTCGGGGAAACGTATGGGCTCTTACACAGTGTGGGCCTCACTTACCAGTGTGCAAATCAGTTTAGCTGTTATATTGCAGCAATGCTGATACCTGCTAAGCATGGCTTAGCCCTGTTAACCAGTTCACACCACCCAGTCTGATGATATAGCAGGGTAATGACATCTGTAATAAGTGTACGTAATGCCATGTACAATACACTCACCATGGAACGTATTATCATGGAACTTATAAACAAAGATATTGACAACCTTCAAACACCGGACCCCACCCTGTTTTGGTTCATGAAGGGCCATTCTTTTCTCCTGAACCTGATTGACTTCTTCAAATCAGTCTCCAGAGCCGTGGATGAGGGTAAGGCAGACCACACAGCCTATCTGGACCCCGCCATGACCTTTGACACCATCCCCCACTCTGGAATCATAGATAAACTTACTAAGCTGGGCATTAATCCCTACATCACTCGATGGGTTGCCAACTGGCTTACTGACAGAACCCACACTGTAAAAGTAGCTGACTCTAAATCCAGCTCCAGACAAGTGACAAGTGGAGTACCTCAGGGTTCAGTCCTGGGACCGTTCTTGTTTGGCATCTACTTCTCTGAAGTACAGGAAAACACTAAGGGACTCTGGCTAACAAATTTCACAGATGACTGCAAACTGGGAACCATTATTGAATCCCCAAATGATGTGGATACTCAACAAAAGGGCCTTACAGAAGCTTGGTGCCAGAGCCATGGGCTCAAGCTCAATGCCAAGAAATGTATAGTTATCCCCTTTGGTAAAAAAATGCACCCATGAATTACCACATAATATATATATATATATATATATATATATATATATATATATATATATATATATGCATATATGTGTCTGTGTATATGTATCTTAGGAATGTTGATTGTTTCCACATTGTACATTCCCTATGGTAGCCAAACTGTATTACATGATATGTTACTGATACCAGCCTGACATCATACAGGTGGGATGGAGGACTGTTAACATCTTATGCCCATGTTGTGCCAGGTCCTGGTTATGGGATCTGCAACAGTTGATATTGTATTACAGGGCAGACGTGTTTGGCTGTGGGGGGGGGGGTATCTAGATGTACAAGATGTGTGTTGTTTGGGCCCCCTCACCCCCATTAACAGTGCATGTGGACATATATGTTTTTATGTTCCCTCTTATATCTATAGATGTATGTCTGTATATACCTATATAGATATATATTTATGCTTACACACACACACACACACACACACATATATATATATATATATATATATATATATATATATATACCTATAGATGTAGACATATATATCTATAGATGTACCTGACATATATATCTATAGATGTTCCTGACATCTGGAAACTCTCTCACATTATCCCCTTACATAAAGGTGGTAACTCTAATGAGTGCTCTAACTACCGTCCAATAGCTCTGTTATCACCCTTAGCAAAGATTATGGAAAAATGCATTCACCATCAACTATTAAACCACTCGTCACAATACAACATAATAGCTAACTGCCAACATGGCTTTAGGCCATCACATAGTACCACAACTGCTCTATTATCCTTTACTGATGCCATCAATACAAATCGCAATGAAAACAAACTCTCATCTGCACTCTTTATTGACCTCTCAAAAGCTTTTGATATGGTAAACCACACCCTTCTTATAAATATTCTTCAATCCCTTTCCCTCGACTCTCAAGCTATTGAATGGTTCAAGTCCTACCTCAGCAACAGGCAGTAGGCAGTACTCTGGGAAAATAACATATCTTCTCTGCTGCCAGTCACACTTGGCATCCCCCAGGGCTCTATTTGGGTCCTCTCCTATTCTCACTATTTATCAATGACCTCCATGTTGCAATTCCTCAAGCCACCTGCATACAATATGCAGACGATTCTACACTAATATGCTCATCTAACTCCATATCAAAACTACATTCCCAAACCCCAAAGATATTTAACTCAGTAGAAACATAGTTCTCAACATGTTGCCTCCTTCTCAATGCTAAAAAAAACACGCTCCTACTCTTCACACCCACCAATGTCTCCCCCCTTAGATTTCTCAGTCAGTTCCAATAATAACACCCTTATATCCCCTGACCCTACCATGAAACTGTTAGGAATAACTATTGACAATAACCTCAATTCTGATAGCCACATAAACAACACCATAAAGGCAGTTAACAGGAAAATAGGCTCCTTATATAGAATCAAATCTTTCTTAATTCCAACAGCTAGAACTAAGATTGCTCACACCCACTTAATTTCAACTCTTCTGTACGCTTCACCCATATACACTAACCTAAAGAAAAATAATCTCATCAAACTAGCTAATTCCTACAACAGCATAGCCAGATTTGCCACAGGTAATCCCTTCTGAACTCACCACTGTCTTAATCTGCAGCACCTAGGCTGGCTTGAACTACAAAACAACCTAATATTCTCCCAACTTACCATTGCCCACAAGATATTCTACCAACCTAACAGCACTCCCATACTCTCCAACCTTATAATACCCTACAAAAGTCTAAATTCACTATGCTCATCTAACAAACTTCTAGCCAGCATAAGTAAACCCAACAACCTAGCTGGAGCTTCCCTGTTTTCTAATACAATGGGTAAAAACTGGAACCTATTACCTAATGAACTAACACTACTCTCTTCCTTACCTCTCTTTAAACGAAACTTCAAAAGACACCTAATAACACATTGGTTATGCCCTTGCAATAACCCTGACTAATCCTCTGCTTTCTCCAGCCATATCTCTCCCTCACCACACTTACTCCTACTTTACTTCTTACCCCCCAGAAGCAGGCCTGATACTAGTAAACACAACTTAACTTACATTCTACACCTTACCTTGATGAAGTACTACAATTCTCTTTTATTTCACTGTATAATAACGTCTCTTTACTGTATCTAAATTCTATAATGTAAACAACTTGTTGACTTGTATGTGTTGTAATTTTTTGCAGATCTTCATTATTTATGTAACAATTGTGATCTATTTGCTCTCATAATTTGTAATGTTTATTTTCCTGATTTTTAACATTGTAAACATTTGGAGCTTTTCTCCCCGGGCCTCTACTGAAAATGGAAATAAATCCAGTTAGACTAGCCCGGTCAACAAATGTAAAATAAAATAAATAAATAAATAAATAAATAAAATGTATGCATATGTATGTATAGATGTATATATTTATATATCTATGCATATATTTCTCTCTCTCTCTCTATATATATATATATATATATATATATATATATATATATATATATATATATATATATATCTACATATATAGATATGTTATATCTATTTAGATATTAATATATATATATATATATATATATATATATATATATATATATATATATACACACATATGTCTACATGTTGAAATAAATTTCCTGTACTGTTGAATGACTGGGCTGGATGATATATTTGTGAAAACATCAGGGTTATGCATATCTGACATGGCTTAGTGGTAAATCACTTTGGCTGTGGTATGCAGAGTCCTGGGTTTGAGCCTTGCAAAGGCTGTTTATTTTGTTGCTGGGCAGAACAAGGGCCACTGGATACAGAGTGATTAAGGCACTTTTAAGCAGTTGTAAGTGGGTTTGCATGGGTTTGCGCGGAGGTAAGCACTGCTAACTTCCGGTTACTGTTTCTTATATTCAGTTAGCTTCCAAATTGCTTAACCTGTGTAGGCATTGCTTACCCCCACGGAAAAACAAGCTTAAACCCACTTACTCCTGCTTAAAAGTGCTTACTGCTGCTTATCCCTGTGCTAATTTCTTTAAAAGAAAAGAAAAAAGGGTTGATAGGAAAGTGGTAAAAAAGGGGCACAAAGAGGGAAAGACAGTCAGGAAAATAGCTAGGGATGTACAGGAGGGTGTAGGGAAGGTCCATAGCTGCCCATTTCTTCTACAGCAACAGCTGTGCATATACACTGAATTTGGAGGTAGATTTTGACACTCAAACCCCTGAGAGAGGGGTGAGGGCAACAATAATATGTTGTGATGCCAATCCACAAGTAAGCCAAAATGGTCCGCAAAACACTGAAACCAATAAAAAATAAAAAAGAACCTCAGGGGGGTCCACAATAAAGCTTGAGGACAGCTGTTTCTTCCAGTTATTTATTGAAAGTTTTCTCTCCACAGTGTAAAACAGTACAGCACATAAGCACATTAACGCTCTATAGAAACAGTACATTTTTGTTTTAAAACTTCATCGGATGTGGGCTAGTTAACACACTACAGGTATTTAAAAGCTTTCCAATCAAAATTAATCCAATCAAAACACATCAATTAAATTGGCTAATGCTGATTTTGAAAAAACATTAAACCCTTTGGAAAAAAACATGTACCCATGAATTACCACATAGGTGGCAGTAAACTAAACATCGAAAGTATGATGAGAGACTTAGGGACACAGGTCGACAGTGGTCTCACTTTCAATAACCACATCACCACAACAGTTAGGAAATCCTTCTATGTGGCACACCTCATCACTAAGGGCTTTTCATCCAGAAAAAAAAGGTCATTGTCCCACTGTACTCATCCCTTATTAGACCCATTATAGAGTATAATGCCCCATTTGGTATGTACCTCACAAGACATCTGCAACAGCTGGAAAGGCCACAGAAATACCTCACTAAAAGAATCACAGGCCTAAAGCAGGTGCCATATGCTGACCATCTAAAAAAACTCTAGCTATACTCTGTGGCATATCGTCTACTCAGAGGCGATCTCTGCTTAACATACAAGGCCATGTCAAACCCTGAGCTGTTGGACATGCTCCACTTAAAGAAATCCCAATCCCTCAGAGCCACGTGCTCTAGGGATCTAAACCTTGTCATCACAATGAACAAAACATGCTGGAGGGATAGGTTCCTGACCCAGAGACTCCTCATACTCTGGAATAGACTGCCCATACATATCAAGCAGAGCACCTCATTGGCCCTCTTCTAAAGGAACCTTGATGACTGGATGGGAGATAGGAAATTCACCACGGGGATCATGTCAGTCATCCTGCTAGACAGGGGTCCAGAAAAGTAAATATTGTGGGAAGAAATATCTAGGGAATTGTTATGGCTAGACTTCTATAGGCCCTAGGGCTGACAGCTTAGTACCAACCTATGAACCTATGAACCTAAATGTGATCAAAAACAGTGTAAATAATGTATAAAACATATACTAAATGTATAAAACTATAAAATATTCCATTAAATGTTAGTTGACAAAAGAACTATTGATTCATTTAGACTACTAAAGTTTTAAAATTGATGCACCATCATAATAGTAATGTGAATTAAAAGTACAAGGCCACAATAAACTTGATTATACCACCATCTTGTGGTGAAATCCAATAGATGAATTTGAAAAGGCATTCTAAGACTTTTACTTTGTCACTTGTTTAAAACTTGTAAAAAAACTAATACAGTTATAAAAAGTTAATACAATAATAAAAAAATGTTTATGTTGTAAATAAAAAGCCCAGTATGATAAATACATATATAATTAGTACCTTAAAAATATTCATTAAAAAACTCATTATTCCTCTGTTACAAAATGCAATGGAGCAAACAAAGATGTAAATAAATAGGTAAATAGAATGAAACAACAGTACAAAAATACAAAAACTCATATTCAAAGGCTCTACGATTTAGCAGCTCTTAATTTAAGAAGAGGGGCTATCGAAATACAGTATTTTAGCCCTGGCCACCTACTAGCTTGCAAAGTTATTTGCCAAAAGAGCTCTCTATATTCGATTGTTTCTTCCCATAGACCACCCCATTTGTGCTTCTTCACCTTCTCTAACACAAAAAAATAAATAATTTGCATCCAGGCATTCTATTTGATGTTTTTAAAGTGTGTTTGTTTCTTTTTTAATCTGTACTTCATATAAATGCTCGTAAATTCTTCTTTTTAATTTGCGTTCCGTCTTTTCCACATTGAATGCTTGACAGCACGTACATTTTGCTAAGTACACTATCCTTGTATCTTCACAGTTACTATATGTTTTGCCCTCTAATAACATTTTTCTACATTCCAAATATATGGTTTCTTTATTGGGAATATATGGACATTGAGCACAATGCCCACATTTAAATGTTCCTTTTCTTCTCATATTATTACTTCCTATTCCTGTCGTAACATTCCTTTCCAATATGTTCTTTAAACTACTGGAGTTCTTGTAAACCACTTTTAACTTTTCCTTAGCTATTCTGTCTAGGTCCGTAATGGAAGTGAACCTGCCCCATTCCTTTTCTATTATACTTTTAACTAAGGTAGAACTTGCATTAAATTCTATAACCAAGGCTTTACTGAAACCCTCATCCACTTTCATTTGTTGCTCAATACTTTCTTCATTACTACCTAAAATGGGGTGAAATTTCCCTCCTCTTCCTTCTAAAACTTCCTTCTCCGCTTTCTCTGTCAAGGTACTTGGATAGTTTCTTTTCTTAAACATTTGGTTCAAAATTTTCATTTCTTCCATAAAATCTTCATTATTGGAGTTCATTCTGGATGATCTAATGTATTGTCCCCTAACCAAATTTCTTTTCTGGTGTGCGGGGTGAGCACTATTATAGTGCAAGTAAGAATTTGAGTAAGTAGTTTTCCTATACACATTTGAATTAAATGTATTGTCCTTTTGTATATCTCTATATCTAAGTAATTTAATTTTTCGTCTTCTATTTTATGTGTAAACTCCAAGAAACTCGTACTTTTACTCAAAAACTCTATAAAGTTACCAATTTCTTCCTTTGGTGTCTTCCAAAAAATACAAATATCGTCTAGAAACCTCTTTTATAAAGAACATTTTGAACTAAATATAGAATCTAGCACCCATTTTTCTTCCCAATTCGTTAAGATTAAATTTGCATATGTTGGGGCGCAAGCTGCGTCCATGGCCACCCCCTTGATTTGGTGGAAATACTCCCCTTTAAAATAAAAGAAATTGTATTTTAACACCAAGTCCAACAACTGTACAATCACCATACACTCATTACGTGTTAAACTACCATCCTCAAAAATTAATTCCTCTAACATTACCTTTCCTTCCTCCAGTGGAATGTAGGAAAATAAGTCCACTATATCAATAGGAAGGTAATACATATTGTCCGCGTATATGCCTTGCTTCACACTCCTTAAAAAATCCCAAGAATCTCTAAGGATATTATTATGTTTTAACCATATGTTTTTCAACTTAGAGTCTATATATTTTGCAAGGGGTAAGGTTTTTGACCCCTCTGCTGAAACAATAGGTCTCAGTGGTGGATCCATCCCATTATTGTGTACTTTAGGGATCCCAAATATAGTGGGTATTCTTGGTCTTTCCACTTTCAGATACCTCAGTATTTTATTGTCAATTAGACGTTCTGTGTACAAGTCCTCTAAGACTATATCTATCCTTGCATAAAGCTGTATTAATTTTGTTTTTAGAACTACTGGTGTACCTGTCAGGGTCTCTGAGAATTTCATTAATTTTCCCCTCATACATAACAGTGTCCATTAAAACCATCCCACCCCCTTTGTCTGGTTTCATTATTCGTATGTCTGTGTCTTTCCTTAGTTCCAATAAAAGTTTGTGTTCTCGTCCATCTAAGTTTTTCTTAAATCTAACTTTGTTAAAGTTATTCCTAATTTCATTTTCAACCAGACTCTCAAAATGTTTTATTTGAGGGTGTAAAGGGGGGTTAAATATGCTCTTTTTCACTAAATTATCGGGACTTATAACCGTATCACTGTTAAAAAGAAGTTGAAAATTAATCTTCCTTAAAAATACCTTAAAATCTAATAAAATCTTTGTAAGCTCCCCTTTAATCAGGGGTATGAATTTCATACCTCTGGATAATAAACTAAAATATTCATCATTTAATTTAATGGAATTAAAATTGTATATATTAAAATCACCCTTGGTGAACCTAAAGGGATTGGAGGTGTCCTGAATGATAACTTTGTTTTCCAGATTGGGGCTGGTGGTACCTATGCTTGTTAGTACCTCCCCCTCCCCCTTCTTGTTACCCCTGAAAATTTGAATAATACTGGTTTTGTTGGAAATCACCTTTGTTCCAGAGTCTTTCAGATCTCCTTAAAGGGGGATAATCATTAAAATCTTCCAGATTACCTACTTCATCGTTTACTCTTGGATATTTATTATGTATCTCTTCTTCCCTACAACTGGCCTGTTCACTCACCCAAAATCTAGGCC
Organism: Protopterus annectens; assembly: GCF_019279795.1. Lineage (NCBI taxonomy): Eukaryota > Metazoa > Chordata > Ceratodontiformes > Protopteridae > Protopterus > Protopterus annectens. The sequence continues at coordinate 412,008,489 of NC_056725.1, forward strand.
TAGATCTGGGCATAGGGTAACTAGTGTTGTTCTTGTACTCTACTAAATCCCTTTCAAGTTTTTTGATTTTCCTTTGCACTAATTCACCACATTGGTCATCAATACCTTTCCTAATCTTATAATATTTCTCTCTTTCTTCCACAATTCCAAACATTAAGTCATCTTGGATGCTATTGAAAACAACAAACTGGAAACGCCAGCTCCAATGTGAAAACAGTCCTGAAACAGGCACTCCAAAGGTTTTTTGTCTGAAGAAGTCCCACAACCTGTGGGACGAAAAGCGCTTAACTTCATGGTTGGTAAATAAAGTGTTCTTCCTTTTTACAAGCAAGTGTTGCTTTTCATCTAACTTGTACTTTTGGACAGCATTACATTTGGAGTGCCTGTTTCAGTTCAAACAAACTTTTATATGTGCAGGACTGTTTTCACATTGGAGCCGGCGTTTCCAGTTTGTTGTTTTCAATAGTTTTGCAGTCTTTATTGTTTGCTATCCTGGATGCTATTATTTAACATGTCTATCTCTTTCAATAAATCACATTTTACCCTGTTGTTTTCTTCATTCATGCTTTTCAAAACTTTCAGCCCACACCTATTAAAAATAACAATTAGTTCCTTGTGAAAACTGCTCCCTGGGACAACATTGTTTGGGTATTTACTTACCCTAAGCCCCTTTGGAACAATGTTCTCATTAACATATTCCTTTAAATAGCTATTTTCAATGACAAAAGTTTTATATTTAACTAAGAGTTTCTCAAACTTGCCAAGCTGGTTCCTGTATGAATCAGCTGCTGGCTTAGGTTTAGTGTTTTTCTCTTTGAAATTAATCGAAAAAGTAACCCAGACCCATTCCTTAAGGTTAAAATCATTACAGTCCGTATTTTGAGCTGATGAATACGCATCCTGCCCAAACCGAAGAGATGGGCTGGTATTAGATCTAGATTGGCCTCGGTCCTGGGATTGTCTCAGGATATTTGGTGTTTGTCAAAAGTCCATCACGTTTCCACCATTTGTAAGACAAGCACAAGTTCCAGCAATAGCACCGTCTTCTCGGCGTCCTAGTGGTCTGCCTCTATTCACTTCCTGGTTCCTTGTTTCTTGTGTATTGGCAACCACATCTACCAATAAAGCACTGAGAGGCATCAACAAGTCGATCAACTGTGACAATTGGCTAATCAGCTTCTTCGTTTGGCCGATGGCATCACGTTGATTCACTCCTTCACTGTCCAAGTTCGTGTCCCCTCCCATGGCAAAATTAAACTAAGTAAATCCACAAGTAAGCCGAAAAGGTCCGCAAAACACAGAAACCAAAAAAAATAAAAAAGAATCTTGGAGGGTCCACAATAAAGCTTGAGGACAGCTGTTTCTTCCAGTTATTTATTGAAAGTTTTCATTCCACAGTGTATAACAGTACAGCACATAAGCACATTAACGCTCTATAGAAACTGTATGTTTTTGTTTAAAACTTCATCAGATGTGGGCTGGTTAACACACTACAGGTATTTAAAAGCTTTCCAATCAAAATTAATCCAGTCAAAACACATCAATTAAATTGGCTAAGGCTGATTTTAAAAAAACATTAAACCCAAGGTAAAGGTGGTCAAAAACAGTGTAAATAATGTATAAAAAGTATGCTAAATGTATAAAACTATAAAATCTTCCATTAAATGTTAGTTGACAAAAGAACTATTGATTCATTTAGACTACTAAAGTTTTAAAATTGATGCGCCATCATAATAGTAATGTGAATTAAAAGTACAAGGCCACAATAAACTTGATTATACCACCATCTTGTGGTGAAATCCAATAGATGAATTTGAAAAGGCATTCTAAGACTTTTACTTTGTCACTTGTTTAAAACTTGTAAAAAAACTAATACAGTTATAAAAAGTTAATACAATAATAAAAAAATGTTTACGTTGTAAATAAAAAGCCCAGTATGATAAATAAATATATAATTAGTACCTTAAAAATATTCATTAAAAAACTCATTATTCCTCTGTTACAAAATTCAATGGAGCAAACAAAGATGTAAATAAATAGGTAAATAGAATGAAACAACAGTACAAAAATACAAAAACTCATATTCAAGGGCTCTACAATTTAGCAGCTCTTAATTTAAGAAGAGGGGCTATCGAAATACAGTCTTTTTGCCCTGGCCACCTATTAGCTTGCAAAGTTATTTGCCAACAGAGCTCGCTATATTCGATTGTTTCTTCCCATAGACCACCCCATTTGTGCTTCTTCACCTTCTCTAACACAAAAAATAAATAATTTCCATCCAGGCATTCTATTTGATGTTTCTAAAGTGCGTTTGTTTCTTTTTTATTCTGTACTTCATATAAATGCTCGTAAATTCTTCTTTTTAATTTGCGTTCCGTCTTTCCCACATTGAATGCTTGACAGCACGTACATTTTGCTAAGTACACTATCCTTGTATCTTCACAGTTACTATATGTTTTGCCCTCTAATAACATTTTTCTACATTCCAAATATATGGTTTCTTTATTGAGAATATATGGACATTGAGCACAATGCCCACATTTAAATGTTCCTTTTCTTCTCATATTATTACTTCCTATTCCTGTCGTAACATTCCTTTCCAATATGTTCTTTAAACTACTGGAGTTCTTGTAAACCACTTTTAACTTTTCCTTAGCTATTCTGTCTAGGTCCGTAATGGAAGTGAACCTGCTCCACTCCTTTTCTATTATACTTTTAACTAAGATAGAACTTGCATTAAATTCTATAAACAAGGCCTTACTGAAACCCTCATCCACTTTCATTTGTTGCTCAATACTTTCTTCATTACTACCTAAAATGGGGTGAAATTTCCCTCCTATTCCTTCTAGAACTTCCTTCTCCGCTTTCTCTATCAAGGTACTTGGATAGTTTCTTTTCTTAAATATTTGGTTCAAAATTTTCATTTCTTCCATAAAATCTTCATTATTGGAGTTCATTCTGGATGATCTAATGTATTGTCCCCTAACCAAATTTCTTTTCTGGTGTGCAGGGTGAGCACTATTATAGTGCAAGTAAGAATTTGAGTAAGTAGTTTTCCTATACACATTTGAATTAAATTTATTGTCCTTTTGTATATCTCTATATCTAAGTAATTTAATTTTTCGTCTTCTATTTTATGCGTAAACTCCAAGAAACTCGTACTTTTACTCAAAAACTCTATAAAGTTACCAATTTCTTCCTTGGGTGTCTTCCAAAAAATACAAATATCGTCCAGAAACCTCTTTTATAAAGAACATTTTGAACTAAATATAGAATCTAGCACCCATTTTTCTTCCCAATTCGTTAAGATTAAATTTGCATATGTTGGGGCGCAAGCTGCGTCCATGGCCACCCCCTTGATTTGATGGAAATACTCCCCTTTAAAATAAAAGAAATTGTATTTTAACACCAAGTCCAACAACTGTACAATCACCATACACTCATTACGTGTTAAACTACCATCCTCAAAAATTAAATCCTCTAACATTACCTTTCCTTCCTCCAGTGGAATGTAGGAAAATAAGTCCACTATATCAATAGGAAGGTAATACATATTGTCCGCGTATATGTCTTGTTTCACACTCCTTAAAAAATCCCAAGAATCTCTAAGGATATTATTACGTTTTAACCATATGTTTTTCAACTTAGAGTCTATATATTTTGCAAGGGGTAAAGTTTTTGACCCCTCTGCTGAAACAATAGGTCTCAGTGGTGGATCCATCCCATTCTTGTGTACTTTAGGGATCCCAAATATAGTGAGTATTCTTGGTCTTTCCACTTTCAGATACCTCAGTATTTTATTGTCAATTAGACATTCTGTGTATAAGTCCTCTAAGACTGTATCTATCCTTGCATAAGCTGTATTAATTTTGTTTTTAGAACTACTGGTGTACCTGTCAGGGTCTCTGAGAATTTCATTAATTTTCCCCTCATACATAACAGTGTCCATTAAAACCATCCCACCCCCTTTGTCTGGTTTCATTATTCGTATGTCTGTGTCTTTCCTCAGTTCCACTAAAAGTTTGTGTTCTCGTCCATCTAAGTTTTTCTTAAATCTAACTTTGTTAAAGTTATTCCTAATTTCATTTTCAACCAGACTCTCAAAATGTTTTATTTGAGGGTGTAAAGGGGGGTTAAATATGCTCTTTTTCACTAAATTATCGGGACTTATAACCATATCACTGCTAAAAAGAAGTTGAAAATTAATCTTCCTTAAAAATACCTTAAAATCTAATAAAATCTTTGTAAGCTCCCCTTTAATCAGGGGTATGAATTTCATACCTCTGGATAATAAACTAAAATATTCATCATTTAATTTAATGGAACTAAAATTGTATATATTAAAATCACCCTTGGTGAACCTAAAGGGATTGGAGGTGTCCTGAATGATAACTTTGTTTTCCAGATTGGGGCTGGTGGTACCTATGCTTGTTAGTACCTCCCCCTCCCCCTTCTTGTTACCCCCGAAAATTTGAATAATACTGGTTTTGTTGGAAATCACCTTTGTTCCAGAGTCTTTCAGATCTCCTTAAAGAGGGATAATCATTAAAATCTTCCAGATTACCTACTTCATCATTTACCCTTGGATATTTATTATGTATCTCTTCTTCCCTACAACTGGCCTGTTCACTCACCCAAAATCTAGGCCTAGATCTGGGCATAGGGTAACTAGTGTTGTTCTTGTACTCTACTAAATCCCTTTCAAGTTTTTTGATTTTCCTTTGCACTAGTTCACCACATTGGTCATCAATACCTTTCCTAATCTTATAATATTTCTCTCTTTCTTCCACAATTCCAAACATTAAGTCATCTTGGATGCTATTGAAAACAACAAACTGGAAACGCCAGCTCCAATATGAAAACAGTCCTGAAACAGGCACTCCAAAGGTTTTTTGTCTGAAGAAGTCCCACAACCTGTGGGACGAAAAGCGCTTAACTTCATGGTTGGTAAATAAAGTGTTCTTCCTTTTTACAAGCAAGTGTTGCTTTTCATCGAACTTGTACTTTTGGACAGCATTACATTTGGAGTGCCTGTTTCAGTTCAAACAAACTTTTATATGTGCAGGACTGTTTTCACATTGGAGCCGGCGTTTCCAGTTTGTTGTTTTCAATAGTTTTGCAGTCTTTATTGTTTGCTATCCTAGATGCTATTATTTAACATGTCTATCTCTTTCAATAAATCACATTTTACCCTGTTGTTTTCTTCATTCATGCTTTTCAAAACTTTCAGCCCACACCTATTAAAAATAACAATTAGTTCCTTGTGAAAACTGCTCCCTGGGACAACATTGTTTGGGTATTTACTTACCCTAAGCCCCTTTGGAACAATGTTCTCATTAACATATTCCTTTAAATAGCTATTTTCAATGCCAAAAGTTTTATATTTAACTAAGAGTTTCTCAAACTTGCCAAGCTGGTTCCTGTATGAATCAGCTGCTGGCTTAGGTTTAGTGTTTTTCTCTTTGAAATTAATCGAAAAACTAACCCGGAGCCATTCCTTAAGGTTAAAATCATTACAGTCCGTATTTTGAGCTGATGAATACGCATCCTGCCCAAACCGAAGAGATGGGCTGGTATTAGATCTAGATTGGTCTCGCTCCTGGGATTGTCTCAGGATATTTGGTGTTTGTCGAAAGTTCATCACGTTTCCACCATTTGTAAGACAAGCACAAGTTCCAGCAATAGCACCGTCTTCTCGGCGTCCTAGTGGTCTGCCTCTATTCACTTCCTGGTTCCTTGTTACTTGTGTATTGGCAACCACATCTACCAATAAAGCACTGAGAGGCATCAACAAGTCGATCAATTATGACAATTGGCTAATCAGCTTCTTCGTTTGGCCGATGGCATCACATTGATTCACTCCTTCACTGTCCAAGTTCGTGTCCCCTCCCATGGCAAAATTAAACTAAGTAAATCCACAAGTAAGCCAAAAAGGTCCGCAAAACACTGAAACCAATAAAAAATAAAAAATAATCTTGGAGGGTCCACAATAAAGCTTGAGGACAGCTGTTTCTTCCAGTTATTTATTGAAAGTTTTCATTCCACAGTGAATAACAGTACAGCACATAAGCACATTAACGCTCTATAGAAACAGTACGTTTTTGTTTTAAAACTTCATCAGATGTGGGCTGGTTAACACACTACAGGTATTTAAAAGCTTTCCAATCAAAATTAATCCAATCAAAACACATCAATTAAATTGGCTAAGGCTGATTTAAAAAAAAAACATTAAACCCATGGTAAAGGTGGTCAAAAACAGTGTAAATAATGTATAAAAAGTATGCTAAATGTATAAAACTATAAGGTCTTCCATTAAATGTTAGTTGACAAAAGAACTATTGATTCATTTAGACTACTAAAGTTTTAAAATTGATGCACCATCATAATAGTAATGTGAATTAAAAGGACAAGGCCACAATAAACTTGATTATACCACCATCTTGTGGTGAAATCCAACAGATGAATTTGAAAAGGCATTCTAAGACTTTTACTTTGTCACTTGTTTAAAACTTGTAAAAAAACTAATACAGTTATAAAAAGTTAATACAATAATAAAAAAACATTTACGTTGCAAATAAAAAGCCCACTAGGATAAATAAATATATAGTTAGTGCCTTAAAAATATTCATTAAAAAACTCATTATTCCTCTGTAAAAAAATTCAGTGGAGCAAACAAAGATTTAAATAAATAGGTAAATAGAATGAAACAACAGTACAAAAATACAAAAACTCATATTCAAGGGCTTTACAATTTAACAGCTCTTAATTTAAGAAGAGGGGTTATCGAAATACAATCATTTAGCCCTGGCCACCTATTAGCTTACAAAGTTACTTGACACCAGAGCTCTATATTCGATGCTCCATGTCCATATATTCTCAATAAAGAAACCATATATTTGGAATGTAGAAAAATGTTATTAGAGGTCAAAACATATAGTGACTGTGAAGATACAGGGATAGTATACTTAGCAAAATGTACGTGCTGTCAAACATTCTATGTGGGAAAGATGGAACGCAAATTAAAAAGAAGAATTTACGAGCATTTATATGAAGTACAGAATAAAAAAGAAACAAACGCACTTTACAAACATCAATTAGAATGCCTGGATGCAAATTATTTATTTTTTGTGTTAGAGAAGGTGAAGAAGGACAAAAGGGGTGGTCTATGGGAAGAAACAATCGAATATAGAGAGCTCTGGTGGCAAATAACTTTGCAAGCTAATAAGTGGCCAGGGCTAAATGATTGTATTTCGATAGCCCCTCTTCTTAAATTAAGAGCTGCTAAATTTTAAAGCCCTTGAATATGAGTTTTTTTGTATTTTTGTACTGTTGTTTCATTCTATTTACCTATTTATTTAAATCTTTGTTTGCTCCACTGAATTTTTTAACAGAGGAATAATGAGTTTTTTAATGAATATTTTTAAGGTACTAACTATATATAAGGTACTGACCACAAAAAAAACAATGAATACAGCTAACGCTTTTAATACCTTTTTTACTAATGTTATACAAACACTAGCTAGTTAACTATCACCAAACAACTTCACTCTACCTTCCTATGAATCAACCTCACCCCCTACTTCTCATATTCAACCTGTCCCAACAACATATATCCTAATCCTTCTACAGAAACTAAAACAATGCTCACCCTCAGCAGACCAACTACCTGCTGAATTCCTACAACAATCTGCCAAAGCTATTGCTTATCCCATTTCTATGCTGATCAATAGAACTATTACCGAAAGTCATATCCCCAGTTTATGGAAAATTTCCCATATTATCCCCCTCCATAAAGGAGGACAATCCATTGAACTCTCCAACTACTGCCCCATTGCCCTCCTCTCTCCTTTGGCAAAGATCATGGAGAAATGTATTCACAGACAATTACTTGACCACCTAACACAAAATAACTTACTATCCAACTGTCAACATGGTTTCAGACCATCACATAGCACTACTACTGCCCTTCTTTCCTTCATAGATTGTATCAACGAAAACCGCAATCTAAACAAGCTATCTTCAGCACTATTTATTGACCTGTCTAAAGCTTTTGACATGGTAAATCACTAAATTCTCATCAAAATACTGAAATCCCTGTCACTAGATACATCTTCTATAAAGTGATTCCAGTCCTACCTTGATAAAAGACAACAGGCCGTACTATGGCACAAGTGTCTCTCAACTCACCTGCCCGTCAACCTCGGTGTCCCTCAAGGGTCCATCCTTGGACCCCTACTTTTTTCCATATTCATTAATGACCTTCACCTTGCCATCCCCCAAGCCACATGCATACAATATGCAGATGACTCCACACTAATATGCTCAGCCACCTCCTCTTCTGAACTTCAATCTCTTACCCAACAAGTATTTAACACAGTTGAGCAATGGTTCACACATAGATGCCTTCTCCTAAACCCCAAAAAGACTAAACTCCTCCTCTTCTCTCCTACTAAGAAGTCCCCCCCCTCTGGATTTCTCAGTTACCTCTATCAACAAAACTATTATATCCCCAGAACCAACCACCAAACTATTGGGTATCATCAATGACAACAATCTGAACTTTGATATCCATATTAACAATACTATAAAAACTGTCAACAAAAAATTAGGCTTTCTCTATAGGATACAATCCTTCCTCTTACCTTCAGCTAAAACCACTATAGCACACACTCATCTAATCTCATCTCTTCTTTATGCCTCACCCATTTTTACTAACCTATCTAAAAATAATCTTAACAAATTGGAAATGTCCTACAACAACATTGCCAGATTTGCTACAGGCAACCCATTTAGAACCCACCATTGCATTAATTTAAAGCAGCTGGGATGGCTTGAACTACAAAATCTGATTAAATTCCATCAACTATCTATAGCCCACAACACTCTTTACAAACCTTCCAAAACTCCTATTCTATCCACACTCATCACTCCCTATAAAAACCTGAAATCCTTAAGGTCTTCTCAGAGATTTCTAGTACATACCACTAAACCAAACAACAAGGCTGGTGACTCCCTCTTTTCTAATATTGTTGGAAAAGCCTGGAATCTCCTCCCCAGTGAACTCTCCTCACTTCCCTCACTATCATGCTTCAAAAACAAATTGAAAGTGTTCCTCAGAACTCACTGGTTATGCCCCCTGTACTAAGCCTGACTAGTTTGTGTGTCTCTTAATACTTTGCTCCTCCTACCCCTTCTACTCATTAACTGTAAGTCCTTCCTTATTAACCATTATACTCACTACCTCTAGAATATCTTGATTGTACTAACATGCTATGATATGCCTGTATTCTGCACTGCTAAATTTACAGTGATAAACTGCAATATGTATTGTAAATAGGATTATTCTGCACTGCTACATTTACTGTGATAACCTGTAATATGTTTTGTAAATATGATTTTTTTGTTTTGTTTAATGTTTCCTTATTTGTTATTGTGTTAATTTTATTGTTCTTGGAGCTTATCTCCCCGGGCCTCTACTGAAAATGGACATGTATCCAGTTAGACTAGCCCGGTCAACAAATGTAAAATAAATAAAAATAAATAAAAAATAAATATATTTATTTATCATACCAAGCTTCTTATTTCCGCGGTGATGGTGCTGCGGTAGCATTGTCACCTCACAGTAAGACGCTGTCCGGTTCGATTCTCAGCTAGAGCGTCTTCTGCGTGGAGACATGCGTGAATGGGCGTACCTTCGTTGAAGGTTGTGCGTCAGGCCTGGCAAGCCGGTACGTAACCGGGAAAAGCCGAAAGACACAAACAAACAAACTGGGCTTCTTATTTACAATGTAAACAATTTTGTATTATTGTATTAACTTTTTATAACTGTATTAGTTTTCTTACAAGTTTTAAACAAGTGACAAAGTAAAAGTCTTTTCAAATTCATCTATTGGATTTCACCACAAGATGGTGGTATAATCAAGTTTATTATGGCCTTTTCCTTTTAATTCACATTGCTATTATGATGGTGCATCAATTTTAAAGCTTTAGTAGTCTAAATGAATCAATAGTTCTTTTGTCAACTAACATTTAATGGAAGATTTTATAGTTTTATACATTTAGCATACTTTTTATACATTATTTACACTGTTTTTGATCACCTTGACCTTGGGTTTAATGTTTTTTTTAAATAAGCCTGTGCCAATTTAATTGATGTGTTTTGATTGGATTAATTTTGATTTGAAAGCTTTTAAATACCTGTAGTGTGTTAACCAGCCCACATCCGATGAAGTTTTAAAATGAAAACGTACTGTTTCTATAGAGCGTTAATGTGCTTATGTGCTGTACTGTTTTACACTGTGGAGTGAATACTTTCAATAAATAACTGGAAGAAACAGCTGTCCTCAACCTTTATTGTGGACCCTCTGAGGTTCTTTTTTATTTTATGTGGTGATGCCAGTTAGACCAGATTACATGTGTCCAGTGGACACATGTGCAAAATAGACAGCTATGTATGGGGTGATATTGAACAGATTGCCCTTTTTTTTTTCAGGTGAGAGTGGTTCATAGGTTGGTATTAGGCTATCAGCCCTAGGGCCTATACAAGCCTAGCCATAACAATTCCCTGGCTATTTCTTTCCACACTATTTACTTCCCTGGACCCCTGTCTAGCAGGGCGACTGACGTGATCCCCGGGGTGAATTTCCTTTCTCCCATCCAATCGTCAAGGTTCCTTTTGAAAAGGACCAAAGAGGCACTCTTCTTGACATGTATGGGTAATCTATTCCAGTGTCTGGGGAGTCTCTGGGTCAGGAACCTATCCCTCCAGCATGTTTTGTTTATTGTGATGACAAGGTTTAGCTCCCTGGAGCGTGTGGCTCTGAGGGATTGGGATTTCTTTAAGTGTAGCATGTCCAACAGCTTTGGGTTTGACATGGCCCTGTATGTTAAGCAAAGAGTATAGCTGGAGTTTTTTAAGGCGGTCAGCGTAGGGCATCTGCTTTAGGCCTGTGATTCTTTTAGTGAGGTACTTCTGTGGCCTTTCCAGTTGTTGCAGATGTCTTGAGAGGTTGGGGAGGGATAGTAGGTATATTTAGGGAGGTAGGTTGAGTAAGTTAACAGACAAGACAAACAAGACGCATACAGGGACGGTATATGACACATGTGGGGGGTAAACACCTTGATGGGGAGGGGGGTTGGGAAACCGGAAGCCCATGAGCCCCCTAGTTGAAACAGTGGGACTGAGATCCCCACCCAAGGGCAGTCCCCACTGCACCTTCACAGCCCCGAAGGTGGCTGTGCTGGGGGCTGAGTCGGAGAGCCAGGCCGACTCTCTAGTCACCACATGCATCCCTCGAGCTGGCATAGCAGATCTCCAAACTGCTGATTGAGCTTGCTACACACCATGACCCGGACCTAGCAATGGGTGACAGGTTCCTGTTTGCGGCTGCTCCCAGGGGAGGCGAGCCCCATCCCCTGAGGTGGTTCCACCTGAAGGTGATGCAGAACCAACAGATGAGGAGGTTTCTGGTTGGGCCCAGACATGCTGGTACCCAGTGCCATGGCCAGCTGAGGTGGGACAGGTGGGTCCACTGGGACCCACATTCCCATACGTACTATGGTGTTTATGGTTTATGAACATATGTGGGTTAGTAATAGTCAACACATTCTGGGATTAGGTATAACAGCATGCATAGATATTCCCATTATCCCAGACACCAGATATGGAACAGTTGCATAACAAACGGAACACATGCATATATGGGACCACAGTGGTAATAACAGCATGCAGGTACACTAATGGCACCATGCCACCAATGTTGGGGTATTTCAACTTAGCACATGCATAGAAACAGATTTAAATAATTATCAAACAATAGGGCATATGTCCCAACATGACAGTGAAGTCATCACATACCGATTGAGGTGGGTCTTTAGTGTATTTTTGGAGATATGGTGGGGGGGTGTCAATTAACAACTAGTATATTCGTGTAGTTCGTATTACTTTCCTAGTCAGTGCTGTTATCTGTACCTTACAAGTATTACTACACTACCCTATTGCCTTAGTTTGGACAGTGATATGGCTGTCGACATCTATATACATGAACTGGTTTTACCTGCAGTATACACCTCTTACTTGGTATACCTGTGGAGGAATTGTTTAACACTAACTGTTTCTACACATACTCCCAGATTTCAGGTTGATGTTATGCACATACCTGTCCATCTCTTTTTGCACAGACTCTGGCCATGTCTTGACCACATGCAGATGAACTGGGACATATGTAGACTATTGCCCCCTTCAACCTTTAGTGACTTTCAACACTCTTATACAGGATTTCCTAGACAGTTATATTACGTAGCACAGTGTGGGTGACAGTGATCAGTGATACCTTATTATTCAGAGCAACTGCAACACTCACAATGCCATACAATACTAGAGTAAACAGTACCAGTACAGGGAATCAAGCTTTTTTTTCTAGGCACAGTGTTCGTATCTGACGTACCTGTGGGAGCAATGTTTGTTAGAACTACCTGAATGTTTGCCACACAAAGTACCAGATTTCACATTAGTATTATGCACTTACATTTCACTCTGTTACTGTATACACTCTGGTCACAGCTTGACAACATGGGGGTGTAGATGGGACATACTTGGCTTATTACTCTCATAACAGTTTGGGGAGTTGCTACAGTAACAGGTTTGTTCTTATAGATGTGTGACAATCAGTTGTATGTCTTATTTGCAGCCTATACATCTGGGATCATCCAAATGATTTCCCAGGGGTTGATGAGGTCACAGGCAGCAGATAAGGGACAATATACTGGACATTCTGGACATATCTGTACAGTTGTGGGGTATGATTCTGTATGCAGACTACTTCCACTCCCAGGATTCAGACCATGGCTGTGTCTGCTAACACTAAAACACTGTCCATCACAGTTGCGTGTGCTATATGGATATTGCTGTATATCTCTTATCTGATATCTGTGTATAATTCTCCTGTGGTTTTACATTCTCACCTTGTATTAAATCACTCTTATACAGGATTTCCTAGACAGTTATATTATGTAGAAGAGTGTGGGCGACAGTGATGAGTAATACCTTATTATTCAGAGTAACTGCAACAACAACAATGCCATACAATACCAAAGTAAACAGTACCAGTACAGGGTATCAATATTTTATTTCTGGGCACAGTGTTCATATCTGACGGACCTGTGGGAGCAATGTTTGCTAGCATGACATGAATGTTGCCACACAAAGTACCAGTTTTGCATTAGTACTATGCACTTACATCTGACTCTGTTACTGTACACACTCTGTACACAGCTTGACAACATGGGGGTGTACATGGAACATATTTGGCTTATTACTCTCATAACAGTTTGGAGAGTTACTAGAGTGACTGGTTTGTTCTTATGAATGTGTGACAGTCAATTGTATTTCTTGTTTGCAGCCTATATATCTGGGATCATCCCACTGATTTCCCGGGGGGGGGGGGACAGTGATAGGCAGCAGATATGGGCCAATATACTGGACATTCTGGACATATCTGTACAGTTATGGGGTATGATTCTGTATGCAGATTACTACCACTCCCAGGATTCGAGCCATGGCTGTGTGTGCTAAAAATACAACAGTTCACGTCTCAGTTGTATGTGCTATTTGGATTTTGTTGTTTGTCTTTTCACTATTTTCTGTCTATGTCTCTCTCAGTTGTACTAAATGACCTCTGGGGATTATACCAATCATATACAGACATTCCTACATATTCTATTTATGTTGCACAGTGTGGGTAACAGTGCTTAATACCACAGTACTATTAAGTGATTGCAGATCTGCATTATCATATGATACCACAGTATACGCATGCAGTCCAGCAGTTAGACCTTTATTGTCAGGCTATTATGCTTTTATTTACTACAAACTATATGTGACTCTTCCTGCCATATTCTCCGGTGTATGCAGTACATGCCTTAAACAATACAGGTTTTATACTGGTAATTAACTTACTAATACTTTTAGATTTATTTCCTATGACAGTACATGCAAGAGTATTACTAACCTGCCTCGCATCACAACCTCTCCAGGTGACATCCATGGGCCTCCTGGTTGCGTCCCACTCACTTGCCACTGTGATGGACATAAGAGGATATTTAGCCATACCTATCCATAATATATATGAGCTGGCAATTATTAAACAGGTGGTGGAGTGATACTTACACACAGCTGGGACAACCCCTGCCGTCCTAGCCTCTTGGATCCACTGATCCAAGAGATCCCCTTTCGCTGCTCCAGGTCATCATAGTGATGCCTGACCTGTTCACCAGTTCGGGGTATGCCAGTGGCACTGGTGCAGTCATGGGCGAGACGGTTCCAGGCTTCCGCCTTATATTGGGAACCCTGGTACTGGCCCTGCAGCAGTCTCTGCTCATGGTCCTTGACAAGGAGTCCTGCCATGACTCTGGACTCCCAGATGCCCTAGTGCTGCACCCAAAAGCACACTCCGTCTCCCCTTCCTGACATGGTGCCTGCAAGGGGAAGCTACAACCAGTTATGAGGTGTATTCCCACTTGTTGGGTTTACATGGGGCCGAATTCCCACACTGCCATGATTGGACGGTTTTGAAAAGGCTAAGCTATGGGCAGACCTGCTTACCTAAGGTTGGCATTGTTTAAAGAGGTATACCACTGGGCAAATTGAGTTAGCTGATCTACACATTGCTTACAACTACTAAGCTGGCCTATGCAATGTTTAGCATTGCTTAATATTTATTTTGCATTATATTTGTTTTTAGGCATTGATTTATTATTCATTACATCTTATATATATGTCTGGTATCCATGATTCATGTGTATGTACACTGTATGGGGGTCCTTGTGTTTAATAGGGGACTTCAACACTCTATTACAATTACACCTCACATCTGGGCTTACTTCTGCACTCCAGTTCACATATTTACGTTATGCAGTAGGCTATAAAACATATGACTGTATACTGATTCCTTTCACACGTTCAGTTTAATTTTACTATAGTGAGGATTTGTTTGGTGATACCTCAATCTTATGTATTGCTGTGATGGCTTGGTGGTTAACTACTTTGACTATAGTGTATAGGGTCCAGGGTTTAAGACCTGCAAAGCTGTTTATTTTGTTGCTGGGCAGAACAGCGGCTGTTGGATACAGGCACTTTGAAGCACTTGTAAGCAGGTTTGCGAGGGGGTGAGCTATGCTAACCTTCAGTTAAATATGCCTACAGAGAGTTAGCTTCCATATTGCTTAACCTGTGTGCGCATTGCTTACCCCCACGCAAATTGGCTTAAACCCACTTACCAGTGCTTACATATGCTTACTCTCACTTACTATTGCTTAATAGTGCTTACACTTGCTTACTAGTGCTTACTCCCACTTACCACTGCACTAATTTAGACAGTAATGTCTAACGGTTCTTGGGAAGGTGGGGGATTTGGAAGCTGTATGGAGTTATCATTCATTACACATTTTACCTTCCATTTGTATCCCTGATTCCTGTGTACATATACTATATGGGGCACATTATCTTTGGACTTTGCAACATTATGACACTGACACCTCACATCTGCATTTAACGCAGTACTCCAGTTCACAAATATATGTTATTTAGTAGGTTATGCAACTAAAAATATTGGTCATAACGTGATTTGACATGCAAAATGGAATGTGCTGCAGTGGGACTCGAACTGGGAATGACTGCTCATAAGACAAATGCTCTGCCCACTACACTATTGCTATACTGCTTCATTTGCATATATCTTCCTTTTTATCCTCTTTTGCCATTTAAGCTGCATTAACTGTAGCTAAGTGATGGGCAAACCCATGCACCTATGGTTAAATTTAATCTGTTTCATAAAAAAAAAAAAAAAAAAGTATCTTTATATTGTTTGTGTTTACTATTGTTGTACATGTGGGGGGATGTTACTGGGGGTATGCAGATATCTATAAGCAGTCTTGCTCATTCCTTTAGGGCTTTCTGCTGTTCTTCATTGCAGGGGTGTGTATATTCTGAGAGCTCTGCTCTCAGACACACCTTCTGCAATCTTAAACGCTCCGTGTAAAATTAGGAGCTCAGGCAGTGCGCCTTCATTAATATGCATGGCGTGCTGCCATCCTGCTCCTAAACGCCCGCTTCCATGCAGGATTAAGCTAGTCCTGCATGGAGGAATAGTAAATCTGGGGAGAATCTTTACTGGTAGATACATTCTTTAATGCATTTACTAGAACAGTGTATAATTTAGTTTTATTTAAAAATAGCCAGTGCACTTTTTCTTAAGGCTAAAATTTAATATTTTCTGAAAGCATAGAAGTTACTTATCATATCAGGGAGGGAAATAAAGGAAATATAAGAACAGACAACAACTAGTGTAAGTAGGAGCACAGGGTGTAACATGAAACTTAGCATGGATAACATTAATTTATATTTATTTTTTTTTTCTGATGGTTTTCTTTAAAACAAAATGTGTTGTAACATGTGACATAGGTTCAAATGGAGTTGACAAAAACAGTGGTATAAAGGATCATCCTGCTAATCATTAGTGGATGCATATAACACAAATGCTGAAAACAGATATTTAATAAAATTGTCATATATAACAGGTGGGAATGATAACTTCTTATCATACTGGCTGCACTAACCATATTACTGTGGAACATGAATGGCCTTACTAAATTATATTACAAAACACAGAGTGCAAATAGCAATGCCACTGGTGACACATTTGGAAAGAAATGAGCATGAGAAGTTGATTATTTCAGGATGGATATTCAGTAGAATATCTGGGCCGAAGGAAAAGGGGAGTGCTTATATAAATTGCTAGACAAGCTCCAATAGTGATAGAAAAGGAAAAATAATAATGGTAGATGTGTGGTAGCATGAGGCTACTGGCAAGGGAGGAGGATTATGCTGGCATATTCCACCTAAAACTGCTACTGTGAAGCTTAAGAAAATTTTGGGAAATAATTAGCTTTCAGCAGGGAATATTACTTAAAGATGGGAATTGCAACTTGATTTGCAACAGTGATGATGTAAGGGACCTAAAATGGAAAATATAACAAAAAAAGGTAGATTTCAGAAGGAATTTATGAAAATATTTTGTCTGGAAGACATGAATTCAGTAGTAGGAACTCAGAGAATTTACATATCATTATGAAAAGTAAAATAATTTGGCTAGACTGGACAGAAATTATATTTCACAGGAACATGTGCATTTAATTTAAAGCTTTGACACATATCCAGGGCTTTTTTTGAGGAGGTACATACTGGTACATCATACCTGCACCTCTTCTACCCTGTTCCTTTAAAAAAGAAAAAAAAAACTCTTTTTAAGGACATTCTTCTTTAAGAATGCCCTTTGCATCGGTGAAGTGCGAGCAATAGTTTACATCTTCCTGGTCCGTGCACGCAGACTTTAAATCACTGAAGACGTTTGGACTTGGTGTTGTTTGTTAAGTATAATGTGGATAACTGTGAAGGGTAAAGCCAATACTATTGACTGATGCCACTCTGCCTGCCTTATACACCAGAAATCAGCTGCCTGCAACTGCAGTTTGACTTGGGGGTCCTGAAGGGCACAGCTGGCAGTCATAAGTTAGAGCAAGCGATGCTGCCAGGCTGTGACTTGTTACCAAAAATGTTTGCATGCATTTAAATTTTCCTGGTGTTCTGGGAAGTTCCAATGACCTGAATTATTGGCAGGCTTTGAAAAAACACAGAGAGACTCAGAAGTAGCTCACCACATTGCACCGAGAAGGGATTAAGTTCGGTCTAATCTCAAACAACACAAACTGTAACTACTTGCGCTGGTGTTGCATTTCAAGCTCTGGATCAATTTTGAGCACACATGCTAAAAATCATTTTCAGTAAGTTATATGTTTTGTTTTGATGTTTGACAAGGACATGGGGGTCCATACAACTCAACGGCCTTTTAATTTGTCCCTTTGTCCTTCACCATATTTCCCTGACTTAATTTCACAGTTGAGGATTGCTTCATAAAAATCTCATTAGTTGTACCAATGTTTTAATTTAATTTGCATACCCAGTGTGGTATAAAAATTGAGGAAAACTGGTACAATGCATTAAACCTTTTCTTTTCAGAGTGCAAACAGACACAAGCTGTCAGATAGATCCCATGAGTGTATTTTAAATAGTAAGTTGGCATTAGAATATCACAAGTAGTTGTGTTGTGTGGCACTACTCCAGAGTAAGGTAAGAAGCATCAATCAGTGTTGCTGTGCGTGTTACTCCTTTTAGTACTTCATGGTACCAACAGAGCAGGCTGCAGTCTGCTGGTAAGGGAGGGTGATTTAACCACAAACTGAGTACGGGCCCTGCTGTAGCCTCAGCATCTGTCACCAGTAATTTGCTGCAGACATCCTGTTCGCCGCCTGTGTAATTAATTCCTCTGTATTTCTGGGGTAAAGGCAACAAATCTTCATTCTATTCTAGTGTTTGTGTTTGAGAAGTACAAGTGGGGTCCATCTTGTGTTTATTTATTTATATAGAAACTCTGCATTCCGATACACAACACAGAAGATAGTAAGATCTGCAGATGCTCCCCACTGGGTTGTATCCTACAGTAGAGTGCTGTCATTTTGCTGCATGTTTTCCTGGAAGATAAAAATTAAATTCCTTTCAAGAATCATTTTAACCTGAGTTGCTAATATTTTTTCTGTATATATTCGTTGGGTAGTTGGCTGTTTTGTCAAGCAGATAGAGAGCAAGTTGCGTTACCAAAATATATACCGTATCGTTTGCATGTGACAGTTGAGCCCCTGTATCATTTTTGAAGCGATCGTATGTGCAATTGCTAAGAAACCTGTGTTTATGTGGATTTTTGTGTACTGTGATTTTGTGTCTGCTACTCTTAATTCAGGCACACAGGGTTTGAGGTGGAATTATGGAAATCCTGCTGGTAAAAGGAGCAAGCAACACAGATTTTGTTGGCTACCATCCTGTCATTGTTGATAAGTACTAGAAACAGTGTAAAAGGTAGTAACCCATCCACTTACCCTGTGCTGTTATCATTTCACCAGCAGCAGAACTTAACATACCTCTCCGTCTCTTAGTGCAAGAATTCTGGACGAAGCCAAACATAATGGGGGGCAAAGATCTAGAAATAAGGGACAATTTTTAAGTATTGCTTTTACAAGTTTAGAAACTTAATAGAGTAACAATGTTTGCATTAAAGTGCATTTTCTAAAGAGTATGAAGCCTGAAATTCAAATTTCTTGCATTATTTATTGACCTCAGTGATTTGCCAGAAAGTCATACATTTTAGGAGAAACAGACCAAAAATATGAGGTAGAAATCTGAACAGTTGAGTGGTGCAATCAGAAGTAAAATTGGAGCTGTAGTCTGAGCTACCCAAAACAAATAAATTGCTTGAAATAACTCCATAAAATGAATTGATTAAAACAAATCAGTTGTGTGCTTTCTACATGACTGCATGCTGTTTTGTATTTAACACATCATCCAAAATGAGTTTTTGGTTCTTTAAAATCATGCCTTTCTCTACAGTTCATAGATTTATTTTTATTTAGCAGTCTTTCTGAAATACAGAATTAAATATGAATCAGTTCTGCAGCAGAGACTAGTTTTGAGTCATGACAGCAATACTGGCAGTCATAATTTTGCTTTTGTAAGTAATTAACCAAATAAAGAGTTGATGGTCATCAGCAGTGTTTTCTTCAGAAGTAGTTTAAATCCTTGGCAGCATCATATTGCAGAACATTTTGGGGGTGATGGGCTTCACAATGGGCAAACTGTTCCTCACTGCATACCCACTTGTTGTTGTAAGAAGTAATAATTGACAGACCAGCACCATATTTGTAACTGTAGAGAAAAACTAACTGCACCTTAGCACGCCTACTAAAATGGAAATGTTTGACTGGAAAATAAGTAAATAAAATGCTGAATATGCACTTTCTTCTGCTTGATCCCGGCTGAGTGCAATTCAGACTGCCATATTAAATTTTGATGCATGAAGAGGTGTGTGTGTGTGTGTGTGTGTGTGTGCGTGTGTGTGTGTGTGTGTGTGTGTGTGTGTGTGTGAAATGTCCAGATTTTCACAGAATGTCAAGATTTTAGTCTCACATCCGTGGTCTGTTTCTCATAAAACTGTGTTTTTCTGGCAATCCCTGTCAAATCATTGAGGATTAAGACAGCAAATAATGGCAGACGTTTGAGCTCTAGACTTCATAGCCCCTTCAGAAAGTTCATACTAATGCAAAAATTGTTGTTCTATCAACTTTCTACATTTGTAAGAGCAATATTTAAAAGGTGTCCCTATTTTTGGACATTTGTCCCCCCCCCCCCATTATGTGTGTCTTTGTCCACGGGGGAGGGTGTAAGAGGGAGGTAAGGGTGTATGTGTATGTAATACCTCTCAACTGTACAGATTTTCACAGAATGTCCTGATTTTGCCTTATATTTTATTGTTGGTCTGTTCCTCATAAAAATTGTCTTTTTTTTTTAAATCACCGGGATGATCTAAGGATTAAAGATACTAACTAATGGCATGCATTTGAGTTTAGTTTCAAACTTCCTATATTTTAGAAAATGCATTCTAACACAAATCCTGTTATTCTAGTAACATTCTGAATTTATAAGAATAATATTTAAAATGTGTCCCTAGGTTTGGGCCTTTGTAACCTCAGTTATGACAGTCTTTGCCCAGACTTCTTGTTCTAACAGGTTGAGAGGTATGGGGTGTGTGTGTGTGTGTGTGTGTGTGTGTGTGTGTGTGTGTGTGTGTGTGTGTGTGTGTGTGTGAGAGATAAGTAGCATACCCCTCAACTGTCCATGTTTTTGCAGTATGTCCAACCTTTTGCCCCATATTTTAGTTTTTTCCTCATAAATAGACTGAAGTTGAATAATGACAGATAGTTGAGGTTTAGACTTCATATCCTTTAGAAAAATACATACTAACACAAATTCTGTTATTCTAGCAATGTTCTAAGTTCATGAGAGAAATATTTATAATCTGTTCCTGTTTATTTTAGACTTTGTCCAGACTTCTTGCATTAAAAGGTTGAGATATGTGTGTGAGACAGTGAAATGCCTGAGTTAGGGTTAGCAAGTGGTTAGTAATTTGATTAGACTCAAGCCCTGCACAATAGCTACAGGAAACAAGAGCCTGAATCCTCTACCCAAAATATGCAACTGTTTTTCTAAGCAAATGGTATCACTATTGTGTGTTTAGAACTTTAAAGCAGTGTTAGTAGCACAGCAGGTAGCACACTTTTGTTTTAAAGCAGAAGGCTGTGGGTTCTATTCCCACAGCATGTAGATGGATTGCTGATACTGTGTTGGATTTTAAGAGGTTGGGGTGCTGCAGTCCTGAGTATGTCCTCCTTTGGATAAGATGCCTAGTAACCATGAACCTGTTTTAGTTTGCCATCCATTCCCTATTGCAATATTACCAGCTTATCATTTTAATGTAACATAGACAATTTATTCTTCAAGGGCAGCAGGCAGTGAATTTGTAGATGAAATACTTAAATATAAAGTCTTTTTGCTAGCAGCCACCTTTTCATTAGTTACAGTCAGATCTCTTTAATGCGGAATTATTCAGATGACTTTTACTTCTGCAGGGATTGTGCATAATGACTGATATTAGTGAGTTGTAATGACAGAAGTTTGAGTGGCCTTTTATGGTTGAATGTTCTGAAATGGGCAGTTTTGGCATTATTGGTCCATATACTTTGTTTCTGTTTTACTGGCTATAAATTTAAAACATGCTCTAACATGTGGTGTTGTATTATACAATGGATATAATTTAATTATTATATATTATTTAATACAATCAGGAAGGTGAATCAAAGAAATTTTGAACGGTCCTAAAAATCTGTGTAAGGGGTCTATGATTTGAAAACAGCCCAAAGGTAAACTTAATCTGCCTCTGGGCAGATGCATTTTCTTTGAATGTGGGTTTCATTGCTGTTTCAATGACTGTGAGTTTCAAAGTCACAGAAGTTTTAATGCTAAGTCTGTTTTCATTGTGAGACTGTATTCCTTTGTTTAGGAAATGTTTATCAGTGTTTGTGCTGGAAAATTTGAAATAAAAGTTTTAAATTAAATCCAAATATTTGTAATTATTGTAGAAGTAAAGCAGAAAGCAGTATGCACACTGAGAGTTTTGAACAGTGTTTATAGCAACTGGGGAGAAATATCCAAATAATGGGACACTAGAATGGCTGAGTGAGGGGGAGGGCTGAGAGGGGGCTGACCCAAATGCAACATATGCATACCACCACCTGTTTGTTTACGAAAAAAGCACTGCACATATCCAATGACTGTTTCAGATCATGTGCCAATAATAGCTAAGAAAAAATTCAGGGTAATGAAGTTAAAATGAGATAGTGGCACTATCTCAGGAACTATGGTTTCTACAGCTTATCCACTACATGATTTCTACAGCATTTCTGTCACAACTGTTATATATGCTACCTGCAGAGGTGTGAGAATTAGAATTAATTGTAGTAGTGCACTGATTTTTTTGATGAGACTTACCACCAACAGATGTGGCCATTCAATGAAAACATGTGGTGAGGTTTAGAAATTATTTTGGCTTGGCACTTTGATTTTATGCCATTGAGTATGCTGCTTCATTACTGTGGGCTCACTCTGTAAATTAATATACTCTTCAGGAACTGGGTGGCCACTGAGGTATGTTTCTTCATTTGCCCTTTAATCTAAGATCATTTAACCCTTAATCTTATCTCATTTATACACTTTGCACTTTTAATGACAAAAGTCACTAAATAATGACAGATATTTGAGTTTCAGACTTCGTGTCCTTCAGAAAATGCATACTAAAGCAAAACCTGTTATTCTAGTACCTTTCTAAATTTATAAGAGTAATATTTAAAATCTGAAAGGTATGGTATTGAGTGCCTTTTCTATAAGCAAGACACTATCGAATAAAGCTTTTCTTTTGACCGTATATATACTCAGTAGCCACTTGAATCAAAATACTTTATTTCAGTGTTTATTGAGCAAGTATTTTTGCAGATATAATGCAATATCTTGTGTGTTATGCTTCACCGACCTATACGTTTTTTTTTTTATTTCTCAGTATAACTTACTACAACAAAGGACTCTGCACTACTGTCTGAATCATTTATACTTTCTGATATATATAGGATCATAGGAGGTTACTAGGCTATTGGCCCTGAGGGCCTTATAAGCCTAGCCAAGAGTTTAGCCCATGTTTAGCCAAATCAGCACCCGATGCCCCTGTCCAGCAGGGACATAGGTGGAATCCCAGGGGTATATTTTCTATTTCCCATAAAGTTATCCAGGTTGCACTTAAAAATGGGTAAAGAGGTACTGTGCTTGATGTGGAAATGGAGTCTATTTCATAGATGGGGGGAGTGTCTGGGACACAAATCTGTCCCGCCAGCAAATCTTGTTGATGTCACAGATCAGGTTGAGGCTGTGCATGTGGGTTACTCTAGTGGAGCTTAACTTGCGGATATGCAGCAGTCTCATCAAAGTGTGGGGCCATGATTGCCTTGTATGCCAGACAGAGGTCACCTCTGAGGATTCTGTATGAAACTGAGTAGAGGGATAGGGATTTTAGCCTATCTGTGTATGGTAGATGTTTGAGACCTTGGATTCTCCTGGTGAGAAACCTCTGTGGTCTCCCCAGCTGCTGCATGTGCTTTGCAAGGTACATGCTGAAAGGGGCGTTGTACTCAATAATGCCCCTTACAAGGGAAGAATACAGGGATGTTATGACCTCCTTGTTCCTGGATGAGATACCCTTACTTATGAGGTGGACCATGTAGAAGGCTTTCCGTACAATGGAAGCAGCATGGTGGTCAAAAGTCAGGTTGCTATCAACCTGGGTGCCCAAATCCCTCACGACTGATTGCGTGCTTAGGATGTTATTAATGTGATAATTTGTGGGGACATCACTCTCCCCAAAGGGGATGATGATGCATTTTCTGGTATTCAGGTTGAGGCCATGTTTCTGGCACCAGTCATTTTTCTGAGTGAGAATCTCTTGGAGGATTTCCACATCACTAGGGGAATTGATCACAGTACCCAGCATGCAGTC
Organism: Protopterus annectens; assembly: GCF_019279795.1. Lineage (NCBI taxonomy): Eukaryota > Metazoa > Chordata > Ceratodontiformes > Protopteridae > Protopterus > Protopterus annectens. The sequence continues at coordinate 412,032,530 of NC_056725.1, forward strand.
ATCTGCAAACGTGGTCAGCCATAACCCACTGGTTTTGGCCTGCACCTCAGAAAAATATATCCCAAATAACAGAGACCCCAAGATCTAACCCTGGGGTACACCACTTGTTACAGGTCCACTGCTTGAGGTGGCTTCCCCTATTTTGACTACGTGGATTCTATCAGTGAGCCAGTTTGTTACCCATCTGGTAACATATGGATTTATGTCTAGTTGAGAGAGTTTATCTATTATGCCCAAGTGGGGAATAGTGTCAAAGGTTTTGGCCAGGTGAGGGTAGGTGGTGTGCACCCGTCTTCCCCTTGTCCATGGCTTTGGTGACTGTCTCAAAGTCGACCAAATTTAGCAAACATGACCACCCCTTGATGAAGCCAAACTTTGCGGGATCAAGTGTTTGGAGGTTGCCAATGTCCTTGTTAATGAGGTCCATGATAATCCATTCCATGGCCTTACAGATCAGGCTAATTAGGCTGATGGGTCTATAATTTCCCAGATCGGTGGATGCTCCACCTTTGTGTAAAGGGATGACAGTGGCTGTCCTCTACTCTGCTGGGATGAAGCCAGTACTCAGGTCTTGGCTGAATAGGGTGCCTAATGGTGCTGCAAGTTCCTGCCTGAGTTAACATAGGATGCAGCCTGGGATGTCATCAGGTCCCATGGAGGCTGTATTTTTTGCCTTTGAGAGAGCAGTGATGATCTGTTCCCTAGATATAAGGGGAAGGGGGCAGGTACTGGGGGTGTCCTGATTTACTGATGGGGGGGACAGAGGGGTAAAGTTTTCACTGAATCTGTCAGCCAGCAAGTTTGCTATATCTATGGCATTTGTATATGTGGTGTCCTTGACCACCAGTTCTGAACAGATCTGGGTATTTCATTTGAGGTTGCGGACATATGTGAAGAAGGCCTTATGATTGTCTCTAGTAGATGTGGCCAATTTAGACTCGAAGTTTGGTTTGGAGGATTTCACTAGTGCTCTTATTTGCTTGTTCAGGCTAGGGAGACATTGCTTCCAATTGGGCAACTGCTCCTTCTTGGTCTTGGACAGCAAATTTTCCTTTTATTATAGAGTTTATTTATTGCAGATGTCCACCAGACAGGTTTGCCCTTCCTTGCGGAAGATGATTTAGTCCTGTTGGGTATTCTTGATTACATGCATCTATATAAATGCTTGAATAGTGCTTTGGTGTAGTTTTGGATATTGGTGCCAGTTCCTACAGAGGGGGAGGGGGAGGGGGCTGTTAAGCTGTTTATACCATCCCTCAGGAGGCTGTAATCAGCTTTAGAGAAGTTTTTATGTCTGATCCTAGCTAGGGGGGGTTAGGAGGGGTGAATTCAAAAGTGACCGCTTTGTGGTCGGATCTTACCAAGGAGGATGATACTATAGGGATGCTGCAGTGGTTACTCATGTTGGTTAATACCAAGTCCAAGATATTATCACCTCTTGTGGGGGTATCGAGTAGCTCTTCCTAGGCTTTTGTATTGACAAAATCAAGGAATCTTTGGGCATTTGTGTTCTGGCATGAGTAGTTCTTCCAGTCTATGTTTGGGAAGTTAAAGTCACCCAGGATCAGGGTAAAGGGTTGAATCTTGGTAGATTTGAACAGGTCAAAATAGGCAGATTGGGCATATTGAGTCAGATTTGGGGGCCGGTAGAAGAAGAAGAAGAAGCTAACTATTATTTGAATAGGGGTCTTGTCAATGGCTAACTGCACCTGGAGTGTCTCCTGTGTGTCATACTGTTTGACCAGCCTGGAGGTGTGTATGTCTTTATAATGTATATTGAAACTCCATCTCCTCTGGCTTTACTGCCCACAGTTTGGTGTCTGAATCTATGCTAGGATGAGTAACCAGGTAAGGCTGGGGTGCTCTCTGCAGATTTGAACCAGGTTTCTGTGACTGCACAGATGTTCATAGGTTCATAGGTTCATAGGTTCATACTAGGCTATCTGCCCTGGGGCAATTATAAGCCTAGCCCGATTCTGTATGGCTTACGCCACCCCTTGATTTGAGTATACTGTGCCCTTTTTAAGGTTTAGTTTACTGTGCCTCTGTCTAATAGTGACACGGGAGTAATCCCTGGGACAAACCTATGATCCCCCATCCACCTATTTAGATTCTTCTTGAAGAGATTCAGTGAGGTGCTCTGCCTCACATGAACTGGAATTCTATTCCAGAGCGAAGGGAGCCTCTGGGTTATGAACCTGTCCCTCCAGCAAGTTCTATTTATTTCTGTGCTGAGGTTCAAGTCCCTCAAGCGTGTGGCTCTAAGGGATTTAGATTTACTGAGGTGGAGCATGTCCATTAATTCTGGATTTGACATAGCTTTGTATGTCAGGCATAGATCGCCTCGAAGTAGGCGGTATGCAACTGAGTAGAGCTGGAGTTTTTTTAACCGAGCAGCATATGGCATCTGTTTGGGACCCTTCATCCTCTTGGTGAGATACTTTTGGGGTCTTTCTAATTGCTGCAGGTGTCGGGTAAGGTACATCCCAAAAGGGGCATTGTATTCTATGATGGGCCTGATGAGGGATGAATAAAGGGGCACGATTACCTCTCTTGATCTAGATGTGAAACCCTTTGTGATGAGGTGGGCTATGTAGAAGGTCTTTCTAACCACTTTGGCAATGTGGTTTTCAAAGGAGAGATTGCTATCAACTTGGGTCCCCAGGTCCCTAATAACTTTCTCTGTACTTAATGGGTTTCCGCTTATGTGGTAATTTGTGGGCACATTGCTTTTACCAAAGGGTATGACTATACATTTTTTGGCATTTAGCTTTAAACCATGGCGCTGGCACCAGTTATCTGTCTCTGTGAGACCTTTTTGAAGGATGTTTGTGTCAGCTGGAGAGTCGATTATGGCACCCAGTTTGCAGTCGTCTGCGAACTTGGTGAGCCATAGTCCTCCCACGTTTGCCTGTACCTCAGAAAAGTATATACCTAACAAGAGTGGTCCCAGGACAGAACCCTGTGGGACGCCACTTGTGACCGGTTTCGAGTCTGACATGGCTCCAGCAACTCTCACTCTGTGGTTTCTGTCTTTGAGCCAGTTTGCGACCCATCTTGTGACATAGGGGTTTATATTTAAGCTGGATAGGTTATCTATGATGCCCAAGTGGGGTATTGTGTCAAATGCCTTTGCAAAGTCCAGATAGGCTGTGTGGACTACCTTCCCTTCATCTATGGCTTTGGTGACTGTTTCGAAGAAGTCAACCAGGTTCAAAAGGCAGGATCTGCCCTTGACAAAGCCAAACTGGGTAGGATCTAGTGTCTGTAGGTCCCCAATGTCTTTGTTTATGAGCTCCATGATAATCCTCTCAGTAGCCTTGCAGACTCAGCTAGTCAGGCTTATGGGGCGATAGTTTCCAGGGTCCGTAGAGGCTCCACCTTTGTGGAGTGGGACCATTGTTGCTGTACGCCATTCTGTGGGCACATATCCTGTAGTGAGGCTGAGATTGTATAGCTGTTTTATTTGAGGGATTAGTTCCTCTTGGAGTTCATGTAGGATGCAACCTGGGACGCCATCTGGTCCCATGGAAGCAGTGTTTTTTGCTTTGGAGAGGGCAGCCTTCACCTGAGCATCAGAGATGTTTGGGAGGCAGCCCTCTGCCGGGATAGATACTTGCTCTTTTGGGGGGGGGGGTGGAGAAGTTTGCACTGAACCTGTCTGCCAGGATATTGGCGATGTCTGTGGGTTCAGTGTATTTTTTGTCATTTAGAATCAACTCAGAACAAGTCTGGAAGTTGCATCCTAGGTTCCTAACATAACTGAAAAAAGCCTTATGATTGTCTTTGGTGTCCTGTGCAATTTTTGTCTCGAAGCTGGCCGTGGAGGATTTTATGAGGGATCGTAATTTTTTGCTAGTACTGATCAGAGATGCCTTCCCTATTAGGGGTTTTGCTCTATCATGTAGTAGCTTCCTCCTTCTGTTGTACAGTTTATTTATGGCAGGGGTCCACCAGACTGGATGCCTGCCTTTGGATGATTGGGTCTTGGTTTTGTTTGGGATAGCATGATCCATGCATTCCTGGAGATGTCCGTAGAATGTGTTTATATAGGATTCTGCAGTTTGGGCCGTAGTTTCCACTGGCCCTGGGGCCTTGAAGGATTCCACTTCGGTTTTGAGAAGTGAGAAGTTCGCTTTTGAGAAGTTTTTCACTGTGGTTTTCTGGGCTGGGGGTGGGGTCGGGATGTGGACATCCAGTAAAATTAATTTATGGTCTGATCTTACCAATGAGGGATATACTTCTGGTGTGGAGCATAGAGTCCCCATGTTGGTAATGATCAGGTCTAGTATGTTGTCCCCTCTTGTGGGAGTGGTGACTAGTTGTTCCATAGCATTTGAGTTTATAATTTCCAGGAACCTTTGGGCTAAGGTGCTGGGGCTTGAGTAGTGCTCCCAGTCAATGTTTGGGTAGTTGAAGTCGCCCAATATAATGGTGTTCGGAGAGATCTTCATGTTCTCCAATGTTTTCAGGAAAGCTGAGTGGGATTCCTGACTTTGAGAGGGTGGTCTGTAGGATGCTATAAACTGAAAAGCAGTCTTACCCACTGTTAGTTGCACATGGATGGTCTCCGATGCCGTGCAATGCCACTAACCTGGAGGTGTGGATATCCTTGATAAATATGGAAACTCCCCCTCCTTTTGTGGTACGGTCTGGGTTTTGGGGCCGAAAAGCATGATATGAGGTATAGCCTGGTAGTGCTGGGGTGCTCTCTGGAGCCTTGAACCAGGTTTCTGTCACTGCACAGATATCGATGTTCTCCATACTGAGGAGAGCTTCGAGTGCATGCATCTTGAGGTTAAGACTTCTGGCGTTAAGCAGCATTACCCTTAGTTTCTTGTTCCTTGTGCTGTCTATGGGGATGGGTTTGACTTTTGAACCTTGCCTAAAAAGGCACTATGGGGGTGGCAAGAGCCTTTGCCAATATCCGAAAGCCCAGTGGTGACAGGTGCAAGCCGTCTCTAGCGAAGCAACGTGGCTTGTCGAGCATGTCATCCCAGGCTGACAGACACTGGATCCCTTTTGAATGACACCAAAATTTTAGCCAATTGTTAAAATCGATCATTTTGTCTTTGTACTGTGGCATCATTCTAGGTGAGGGTAAGATTCTGCTCAAGGTCAGGGTCATACCAGCCTGGGCTACATGATCAGAGAGCTCCTCTATGTCTCTTTTCATGTAGTCCAGGGAGGTACATCTCAGGTCATTCACACCAGCATGTACAATGACTGAGTCATATTTGTATTTGCTTTGGAGTGACCTGAATGCTTGCATTATGTGGCGGATCCTAGCACCCGACAGGCAGCTCACCGTGACTTTCTCTTTATTCATCCTGGTGAGCGGGACGTCAGTGTGTCTGACAATAGAGTCACCTATTACAAGAGTATCAGGTGTGTTATTCAGCCTTAAGGGCTGTGGCTGCTTGGCACACTGACTTTGTGGGCTATGTGTTGTGCATGTTTTGTTTTGAGGTAGCATTTGCTTGGATGTCTGCTTTGGAGGTCTCTGTTGCTTAGGTAGATTTTTATTTAGAGCCTCCGAGTATGTTTTTGTGTATTTATGTGTTTGGTTCGCTGATGTGGTGGGACTATGTGATACTGGAATTGTGTTGTGTGAGGTTACCTTCTCCTCCTGACTGGTTACACCAGTTTTGAGATGAGAGAGCTCAGCCTCCAGTTTGGCTAAATAGTTGCATCTCTCACATATATTTGAACCTGTTTGGAGGAGGAGAGGGTTGTCCGTGTACATGAGACAGTTGTAACATTGCCTCAAAATTCCCAGATTCACCAGCTGGACTGGAGAGGAAACCATTGACTGACCTTTGGACATGCTAGAGTAATATAGGGAAACTGAATTTAAGACGGACCAATAGAGGACAGGGTAATCGTAGAGAGTATAAGAGTAAGTAGTGCTTATGGTTTAATAGTGCTAACTTGTAGGATTACTTAATTGGACCAGTGAAGAGCCTTAGAATGAGAATATGGTGTTTAAATGGAGAGATAGAGCAGTTCTAAGGGAAAAAGTGAAGAGCAGACTTTGTGGAGCCAGGAATAGTTTAAACCCAATTAGGCGGTGCTGCCCGCTGTTGCGCTATGCACAAAAACGCGTAAAACCGTGCAAAAGAGGGTTTTAAGAGAGGAAGATGAAAGAGTTTGGAATTGACCCAAAATGGCCAATAAAACTACAGTTTCAAGTCAGTAAGCACTCCCACAGGGGCAGGCAGGCTACTCAATGTTTTTCACTGCCACTGATCAACAGAGAGACTTCCCTTTAGCCCAAGCAAAAAATGGCCTCCAAGAAACTTACAAACAGTTCAAGAACAGCAAGCCTGTAACTGAACTTTTTTAAATCTCAGAAAAGTGGGAAAAAAGCAAGATTTTTTTGTTTTTTCAGAGATAGCAGAGGTTCACAAGTATCAACAAGTTATAACAGTGCAGTAAATGACCCCACACAAGAGTGCTAGGCCAAAGACAGATAAAATGCAAGTTTTGAGAAAAAAACGATTTTAAAAATAAGTGCAAACATGTTGGTATTTTCCAGGTTTAGGAATGCTTGCAATGAGTGCAGTTTTCATGTTTAGATTCCTAGCATTTAGCAGCATGACCTTTAATGTGTGTTTTGTTGAAATTTTTATGTTGGTAGTTTTAGTCTCATCATTTTTCCTAAAAAAAGTCACTATAGGGGAGGCAAGAGCCTTTGCCAGAAGCCTAAAGCCCAGGTGAGACATATGCAGGCCATTTCTGGCAAAGCATCATGGTCTGTCGATCATATCTTCCCAGGCTGTCAGGTACTGGATCTAACTGGAATGTCACCAGAAACTAAGCCAATTGTTAAAGTCAATCATTTTCTGTTTGTATTGAGGCATCATTCTGGGTGACGGCAGAATGCTGCTTAAGGCTAGGGACATATCTGCCTAGGACACATAATCAGCGAGCTCAGTCATGCCTCTCTTCATATAGTCCGGAGAGATACATCTCAAGTCATTCACCCCAACATGGACTATGACAGAGTCATTACAGTACCTGTTGTTGAGATACTTGAGTGTGTATGTGATATGGCAGATTCTGGCACTTGACAGACAACTAACCATAACTTTCTCCTTATCCAGCCTGGTGAGAGGCACATCTGTGCGTCTCACAATGGAGTCTCCTATGACTAATATGTTGGGTTTATAGTGAAGCCATAGAGGCTGTGAGGCACAGGTGTGTGGACTATGCGTGGTATGTGGTGTGGAGGGCTGTGGAGATCACATGTGTTTTTGGCTTGGAGGTCTCCTTTGTTTGGATATGTTTATGTGGAGGACCTCTGTACATGTAGGTGTGTGTTGGGTAGGTGTGGGTGGTGTTTGAGGTATAGTGATTGTGGTGACAACCTTTTCAGGGACAGATATACTGGCTTGAGATAGAGCTTGGACTCTAGGTTCCTAATGTAATTGCATCTCTCACAAATTGTGTTCCTAGGTGGTAGTAATAAATCGTTGTCTGTGTACGAGGCAGTTGCTACACTGTCTCAGGATGCCCATATCAACCAGACTGGCAGGAAAAACTGTAGGAAATTGTCCATTCATATTTCTCAGAATCTGACGGAGAAAAGCCAGAGAGAGAGCTATGGGGTGGGCCTAAAGCCCAAGTGCTTAAACCAAAACTAAGAGCTTAGAATGACACTTAAGAACAACACTTAATAATTTAGACAGGCTATAAACTAGCAGTCATAAATGCAACAGAAAAGATGCAGTTGAACACTTTAGAGAACAGGCAGCAAGTAGCAGGAAAATGCAAAGCAAGATGAAGTAACAGAGTAGTAGGAAGAAACAGAAATTAGAAAAATATAAGCAGCTGAATAAAGTGTTTGTTTTTTTTTTGTTATAAAGTAAAAAGAGAGAGAGCAAGAACAGAAGACAATTTAAGGTTAAGGGACTAAGGGGTTTGGCTTTCTCAAATGATCTCTGTATTAGGTAGAATGAGCTAAAGAGATGGGACTGGGAGGAGTGTCCCAGATAAAATTTATAGTAGGTGCGGGCAACTGCAAAAGCCACCAACTGTAAGAACACAACAACAATAGGGTGGGTGGGGGGTTACAGCACAGATCAGAAAACAAAATTCTACCAGCAAATACATAAATAATTCAGTCAAGCAAAAATAAAGACAGTGCAGAACTCTGAACTGTTAAAGTGCCAAAAAATATACTTATCATCTCTATATTTCCCGATTGTTTGAGAAGCACTCTGAGTCAGAACGCAAGGAGATTCTAGCAATGATATGCAGGAATTTACAAAAGGGTAATATTTTTTACCAGCAAGACAAAAGCCAAGCCTTGACACAATCAGATAACACAAAAGCTGTTAGACCAGTTTTTACCAACTTTAAGAACACAACAGCAATAGTGTGGAAAATTACCCCTGCCAAGTCTCGAACACAGGAACCTGTCAACTACAGCATAGTGTATTAGCCCACTAGATATATATATATATATATATATATATATATATATATATATATATATATATATATATATTCCATAAACTTGGTAGGATAGTGACAACACTGTTCTTCTTTTATTTATTTATTTATTTGCTTCTGTTTAGCCTGGCAGCAGGCAGTATCCATGTAGAATTAGGCCAAAATTATGCAGGTGTTCAAACTCCTTGTAGTGACTACACTACAACAGTAGATGGCAGTCTTCACTGTCAACAGATCATACACAATGCTACCTGACTGCAAACACTAGATTATTATTATTTTTTGTGTGTCACATAAATTAGGTTGAGCAACTATTTATTTTTTCAACACATCTATCACCATTTGCTTTCATTTGCAGGGCTAGATTTTCTGATAATGACTCATGCCAAGGATTTCCTTTTACATGTCATGACGTATGTGTTACTGCATTGCTCAGGTTCTTGAAAAGTACTGATATCAGGCTGAATAATGAGCTCAGTGTTTATAAATGCACCTGACAGAGTACCCATCTTCTGTGATCTAGAGGTCCCTTACTCATCTGTATCTTCCACATCTGAATAACTGTGAGTTCATAAAGCATGCTTGCATGTACTGCAAAAAAAAACATTCTATTTTGTTTTTCAGAAATTTGTGCAGTCCTGCACTGAATGTCTGAAAATGCAAAGTTGCTCCAAACTTCTTTAAAAGCTGTACAACATGTAAAATATATGCATGGAAGAATGGCACACTAGTGTCTAGTGGGTTGACAGATCGAAGACAAGTGCTCTAAAAATAAAGGTCTTATGGTTCATTGTGTTTTCATCAGCAAAATAGAGGACTTAAAACAAATTACCCAACTAGTACCCCTCTAGACTTAGTATAATACACAGGATTACACAGAAATACTAACAACTGCAGACAACAGATAAGTAAAAGGTATCTGTCAGGTTAACTTGAGACTGGATGCATAAATTTTCATGCCTTACCACAAGTTTTGACTTAAATTTCTTTCAGAGGTTTCCCCAGACCTGTGGTTCCTCAGTTCAGGAGTCAAGTTTTTAAGCTTAATTTCAATTTAGTAGTTCAACAGCTGGGCTATGCTGCTTGCTGTTTAGGTTTGCTCTGTAGTGTTTTATTACCTTTTAAAAAGTTAAAATAGATAAGAATAACAAAAAAGACAAGAGATTTGTAACAGTGTGACTGAGAAGTGCCTTTTAATAACAAATCTGCCCAAAATGGCTGCTGCTTTGGATACAGACAAGAAATGCAAAAAAAAAATTATCTGCATGTGAAAGGCATTGTCATGTGGCTTATTGTACTTTTCTTACAGAGGACACACAATGCATGCCATATGGGCAGGATACTCGCCATGCACTCAATTCAGATTTGTGTAGTAGTCTTACATTCTATTTGCAATGTGTAAACATAAGTTTGCTGTTCTCTACAAAATATTAAGACAGACATTCATCCTTGAAAACCAGAATGCAGCTAGATGTATTACATTCAGCAGAGTTCTTTCCATTCCTCCACAAACCCAAACCAATACCTTTTAGAATACATTAACCTCTCTCCCTCCTGCATATGACTGGGTCACTCAAGCTGCATTCTCACTTGCATGTTGTTGGGTACTTAAATTTAACATTTTTGACTCTGCTAGAACAAGCATTCATCCCTGCATTTATCTGAGCAGTAGTCAGAGATAATCTTTCACCCAGTTTATTATAATACTTATAACTACATTTGACTGGGTATTTTAATAAGCATTCACATCAAACTTTGATTGTGTACTACAGATACATTCATACCTGCATCTGTTTGACAAACAGGAGAAATGAATGTGCATTTAAATTCTCAAGTTTACTAGATAACTGAATTAAACATCTGTCCATGGATTTAATTGGATGCTCGAAGATGACTTCATATTTACATCAGACTGGGTGATCAAGGATGTTTTCTGGCCTGAGATTAAATGGCAGATGTTACCATATATCAATCTGAATGGATAAAGACATTTATATTTAGATTTGTATGCATCATAAAATGCATGCACTTTGCTGAATACTAGAGGATGTTCTCACACCTGTGTCTGACTGAGTACCATGAACCCAGTCATATGCATTTGACAGAAAATATATGGCAGACACTGCTATATTTTAAGGGGTACAAGGCAATAAATTATGATTGTATTTGTTAGAAAATATAAACAACCCTGCATCTTAATGAGTAACAAAATATAGTTAGTAAACATCTACTTGTGAGCTTTACCAGTCATTTCAAGATGTGGTCAGATGTGCACTTGAAAAAAGCATTTTATCTGACTAAATAATACAAAATGTGTTCAGCCTTAGCATTTGCTAAAATATGCAGCTAGATGGGCATTGAACTAGGCAGTAGATGGGAAATTTGCACATGCTAGAAAAAAATGTGAAGAAAGTACAACTGTGAGTAAGAATACTTACCATAACAGTAGGTATTCAAGGACAGGTACAGTAACAATAAATCATGACATTTCATAACAGCCACATTTTCTGAGGCTTCAGAGTGTCATCAGCAGTATTGCATTCCCTATCAGTATGTTAGCTAGGTCCTGCCAACATTCCATAAATCTTCATTAGTCTGCAGGACATGCATACTGAACCTTCTTCCCATCTTCAGGCTCCTTTAGCCCTTATAGGGAATTGTGATAATTACAAGTTATTATCTTAAAATAATAAATAACAGTATCTTTATACTAAAACATCAAGTAACTGTGAAATAAACCCCAAAACAGGTATAATTAGCTATGTACAATTACGCAGGAGGAAGCAGGGAGAATAAGCTTTTACTGTTACAGTGACCACTCTTTACAGAATTTTTGATTATTATGGTTCCTATGTAATCATATCATAAGGCAAGAGATCTAAGTCATAATTATACAATGACTGGCCATTAACATTCAAAAATGAGCATGCTGATTGGTCAACCCAACCAACGTGCCTGTTGTAAATCGAGAATATACCAACAGTAAAAGTCCAGCCACTAAGGTATCACTGAGCAGCCAGACTATTTTACCTAGTGATATGTGTAGACACGCATTAGTCTGAAGGAATGAAAGTCTGAAACTGAAATGCGTGTCATTATTTAGTGACTTCGTTCCTCATAAAATTTGTGGTTTTCTGACAAATCACCGAGGAACAAAGTCACTAAATAATGACATGTATTTCAGTTTTAGATTTTCTTACCTTCAGACAATGTAAAAGTGCAACAATGCCCATCTCCTCCTTTATTTAATCCATATTTCTTAAAATAAGAAAAAAAAGCTGTAACCTCCAGATATTTTAGAGATACTTACAAAAGTAGAGAAAATACAAGAAAAATCAGACTCGTTCTGCAAAATTAAAGAAACACACCCAATTTCCCTTGTATTCTTTCCATTTGTCATACTGCTAAACTGTTACAGCTTTCTTTTCTTTTCCCTCCCAAAAAAAAAAAAAAAAAAGGCAATAGAAGATCCAAAGCACTGATGTACTGTGTAAACATGGGAAAGGAAGTCCCATACACATGTGCAGTACATCAACAAAGCAACGAAATCAGGAAACAACACAGAAGAACACCACGGCACCATTATACAAAGACATTCAAGAAAAGTTTTTTTTTAAATAATGTCATTGTAAAATAACAGTAACCGACTCCTTGGAGTGGTATATTGAAGATTTACCCATGGTTGGCTTTGTTTAATCACTCAGGCTTCGCCCAAGTGATTAAACCACACCAACTGTGGGTAAATATTCAATATACCACACCCACATCTTCAGTCATTGCTATAATAACATACCCAAGTCAGACAGATGATTACCAGATCCCCTGTAGCACAGCCATGTTGAAATCTGTCCTACCAGTAGACTGTACATATATTCTGTAATGTTTGTTGAAGGTTTGCACTTTGAAACATGTGGCAACTTTGATTTTTTTTAATTGTATTTATTTATTCATTTATTGTGAGGAAACATTCCTAAAATATTCTGTTGGTTTTGCTGCTCTTAATGTGATTTATTTTTATTTTTGATATATATATATATATATATATATATATATGTATGCATGTGTGTATTTACTTAATGTCATATCAAAAGGTAATTTAACAGGTAGACTTTCTTCTTCTTTCTTGAATAAAACAAATAGCTGATCATTACGTTTGACTTCTTGAGGTCTCTTAGTTTAATACCTGGCTTTATACCCCCGGCGCATGCAATGCTGTCCATTATTTTGGTAGTTTGCATAAAAGATTAGCAGTTGAATAGACTGGTAAAGAGATACTGCTGCTACCATCTTAGTCAGAATGAAGACTTACTCTTCAGTGATATCTTTCATTACAGGGAAAAAACACTGCAAGAGGCGCTTTGTAAATCCGAATTCCTCGTACTAGACTGCAGTTAACATGAAAGGTCATTTTTGGGGAAACACATCTAAACATCAGTGTCTCTACCAGCCGAAGTCTCAAGAAAGACAAATATGTCTTTGTGGAGGTCTGAGGTGTAAAACTCATTCAAGAAAGACGTTATGAGATGGAGGGGTACAACCACAGGAAAAACTGATAAGCAGATATTTCTGATACAGTGGCCTTAATGACTATGCCAAATCAGAATAAAATAAATGACTTAGCCCAGTAATCTTGGGATAAGACAGTGATACAGGCTTTGTGATATAGTTCAGGAAACAAAGCTTGCACACTTTTAAATGTATGAGTTTCATGTATAAGGCTCTTTTCTCTAACATTTGAGAAAAAAAGTAGTTACTATTAGAAATCAAAACTCCATCCTGCACTGTACTAGACTGAGAGATTTGAAACTGTTGTGTAAGTCCTTGCCTTGTTCTATCAGTAATGATTTCTGTAAAGGTAATGACCATGGTAGGAGTGATCAGTTGCAGAAGAGAATTTCAGTCTAGGCCAAGAGGGAGCAATCACAATTAGACAACATGGGTAATGCATGAAGGAAATGCCTACCCCAAGTGCAAACAGTTAGGCAGTTAGCCACTTTGAAGAGATGCTGATTGGTCCTTGCCTGGAAGTGCAAGGACAGTGAAAGCTGTTAAAGTTTAGGTGGCGGCAGGAAGATGTTTATTTTTTGTTGAAGACATAGTTTTCCTCAACTCTGGTTATACACTTGTTTCTCTTCTTTGATCTTCAACTTTGTTTGAGGGGGTCACCAGCTGGGACATCACCCAAGGCATCAGGTGATCTCACTACAGCAATTTTAAAGGAGACTTATCTTGTTTTGTTTTAAATAGCAGTTTTGAATAAGAGGAAAATGAAAGAAAACATACATTAAGGGCTGAGTCCATCCTATGGAAAAAGCATCTGACTTCTGCACTGCATTGTGAGCAACAACAGATTGTTGTAATGTGTAGCAAACAGGTCTACTTCCAGAAGGTCCCACATTTGTAAAACATCACAAAAAATACACTGATACAGTTCTGAGATAATAGCTGACATTATCTACCCACTCAGTGAATGTGATAGGTGATTTTGTAGTCCTAGAACACAGACTGCTCAAAATGTGGGTTTATTTGAAATGCAGTCCCTCAGATTCATGCTGCCTCCTTGTATAGTTGGAAAGATCCGGCTCCTTCTTGTTTGTTTATATACCACATACCACATTAGTGTAGAATTTTTTTTGTTGATTTGTAGGTGTCTTTGCTGTCCTGGCTAAACATTTTCCTGAAAGCCTATCAGAGCCTTATGAAATACATTCAGCTCTTTTAGACTGGATCTGGCCTGTTCAGACCAATTCATAGATTTATAGGTTCATAGGTAGGTACTAGGCTATCGGCCCTGGGGCCTATACAAGCCCAGCCAAAAAGGTACCCTGTCTTTTGCCACCCAAGAAAATTATTTTCCTGTGCCACTGTCGAGCAGAGCCACAGAGGTGATCCCAGGGTGAATTTCCTATTTCCCATCCAATCATCAAGATTTTTTTTGAAGAGTGCTAATGAGGAGCTTTGTTTGATATAGATAGGTAGTTTATTCCAGAGTATGGGAAGTCTCTGGGACAGGAATCTATCCCTCCGGCATGTTCTGTTTATTGTGGTGACAAGGTTTAGGTCCCTAGAGCGTGTAGCTCGGAGGGATTGGGATTTCTTTAAGTGGAGCATGTCCAACAAGTCTGGGTTTGACATAGCTTTGTATGTTAGGCAGAGATCACCTCTGAGTAGGTGATATGCAACGGAGTAAAGCTGGAGTTTTTTGAGACGATCTGCGTAGGCATCTGTTTGAGGCCAGTAATCCTCTTTGTGAGGTATTACTGCGGCCTTTCCAGTTGTTGTAGATGTCTTGTGAGGTACATATCAAAAGGGCCGTTGTACTCTATAATGGGTCTAATGAGTGATGAGTAGAGGGGAACAATGACCTCTTTTTTTCTGGATGAGAAACCTTTTGTGATGAGGTGTGCCACGTAGAAGGATTTCCTGACTACTGTGGCGATGTTACACTCTCAGTAGGTTTTTGAAGCAGACTCCACAAGCATAGTCTTAAGAGTTTGATATAAAATGCTGGATCACATTCAAAAGAAGTGTAATTTCAAGGTATTTGTTTGCCATGTCTGTTCGCTGTACGAATTTATTCTTTATGGACAAAGGGATAGGAATCACGATGTGTAATGGATCCTTCATCTCTAGAGAATCTATCGTGACCATATAAAAGTTGCTGATGTTGAAGGATTCAGAGAACATTTTTATCACCAGAGATTAAAGTAAAATCTCTGTTCTGTACATTATATATATAGAGCCTTTTTTTCCTTTCATTGTGACAAGCATCAACCAGAGTTTGAATATGATAATAGAGTCAGAGATTCACAGATCATTACTAGGCTAATGATCTAGGGTGTTTTTTTAAGCTTAGCCAAGTTTTCCTGAAAAAATAATGATATCCTATATCCAAACAGAACACTGAGAGCCAGAAACCTCTGTCCATAAGGGACATGGGTGCCAGGCCCAGTGTAAATTTCCTATTCCTTTATTTGAGGTATGTAAACACCTCAATTAAGCATTTAGTAAATGCTCTGGGGGCTAGGACCATGTGACAGAGCTGAATACTGAAAGTGGCACTGTACTATCTAGAAGCTAATATAAAGACATGCATCTTCCATATACAGAGTTGTAAACAAGAAGCATACACTCTGAAAAGACATAATTTTTAGAGTTATCATCCTGAAAGCTTTTATACTAAAAGTCATGCCAGTCTTCTAAAGTCACCCCTTGACATGGCAGCCCTTCATGTAGCATCAACAGCATCACAGGTACATTTCGGTGTGTGGACTCCAGTTTATCTAATACAGACATTGCTTGTTCTACTCTGTTAGTAACATTACTACTAGGAATTTAGACTTTTCAGTGATATACAGTGGTGGGTTCTGAAAGGTATACATGCTGTAAATTTAGTAACTTTGTCATAGCATTGTTCAAGTTTTCATTTTTATGAAGCCTGAAGGATAGTAAGGATAGGAGCACCATAAAGAAAAGTGTGGAGGAGATAAGTAGTGGCAAGCATAGTTTTAGTTGCATCAGTGAGAAAGTTTTTGGTTCTGTAAAGCATCTCTAGTTTTTGTTGAGTTTTCTTGTGCAACTTTGTATACACAGGTTGAATGTAAAATTATCATCCATCATCCCTAATAGCTTGCTATAAGAAGTAGCTTCAACAGTTGTATTATCAAGAGAGAGGACTTTAAATTTTGTTGTTTCATGAGAGAGGGACTTGGGAGGAAAAAAGTAGTAGTTTGGCCTTTTTTGGGTAGATGATGAGTTGTGAGTTATGAAGCCATGTTTCAGTGGGTGTTAAAGCTTCCTGAGTAATTTTTTGGAGGTGTACCATGTTGCCAGATGTGCAAATGAGATTGGAACCATCTGCATATTTTATTAGGGTGGCCTGTTGTGTGGAAGCAAAGAGGGTGTTGGTGAAAATGTTAAAGAGGAGGAGACCAAGGACAGAGCCTTGTGGTACACTGGTGGTGACTGGGAGGTAAGGGGACAGCATGAAGTGCCATTTTACTGACTGATACCTATTGGACAGGTAGCTTTTGAACCACAGAAGGGTAGGCTGAAAGAGACCTAGTGAGGGCATTTAAAGTATAAGTTTGCTTTGAAAAACTGTGTTGAAGGCTTTAGATAAGTCTAGAAATAAGAAAGAGACTAGTTTTCCATTATCTCTAGCTTTATTGACAGTATCTGTATAGGTCAGAAGGGCAGTGCTAGTACTGTGGGAAGTACAGAAGCCATGTTGTGTAGGGGATAGGAGTTTTTCCTGCAGGAGCTTATCTAGCAATTGTTTTTGAATACATTTTCCAAGCATTTTGATGAGGGGAGATAAGATTGCTATGGGTCTAAAGATATTGTCTATTTTTCATCTTTAAAGAAGTTAAACAATACAAACAGTCATAAATACAGAAAATCATGTTTAAACACTGTCAAAAGCCTACAACCATTTTAGAAGAATATTTATTTGAAACTGGTTTGAAGGTATCTGAAGAGAAATAAGAAAATCTAAATGAGTGCAATCTGCTATGCAGATGAAACTAGACTAAAACAGGATGTGAAACATTAAAAGCAGTGAGCAAAACTGAAGAAGGCTCCTACCAATGCTGGTAATGCACACGTGCATTGATCACCTACAAATGTTCCATGCAATGTCGGCAGAGAATTAGCTAAAGACTTCACAGGGATTACAGTACTGATAATAAAATTCTGATGAGAATGAACTCAAACAAGACAGAGGTAACCTATATCATGTGATTTCCTGTTACAGTTACCCTCCTCCAAGAAAATCTGAATCTACTTTTGAATATGTTGGCAATAATGCTCTTTTGGGTGTGGCTAATTTTGGCTTTCTTCAGATTTAGAGTGGTTCAGTTTACAAGATGGAGACAAAGTTATCAAATAAATAAGCTAGCCATGGGTAATCCAGCATTCCTCATGCACAGGAGTCTTTATTGTTATTATACAATGCCACTGAAAAAAGAGACATAGCATTGTATTTTATAATCTAATGGCATTGCATGTGAGAACTTCTTCATTAACTCATCCATTTCCACCATCTTTCATATCTGAATTTGGCTTCCTAATTCACTGTGCATGTATGGGACATGTACATGCTGGTGTTTGCACAGCACATTACAATAAATGCAATTTGTCATACTTTTTTGTTTCTTTAGGATCTTAGGAGTATGCTTGCCTGCTGTTTATGTGTGGATACTTGCAGATTTCTGGTATCTTGCTGATAAGTTCAACATTAATTTTTCTAATTTTTAAGATGGCCTTGCACGTGTTTGGGTATGGTGGAAGTCTATCTTGCACTCTTTTTAGATGATATTCAGTCCTCTGCATTGCAAAGAAAAGATCGTGGCATCAAATAACTTTTGTTTTTAATCACTACAGTGCACTAACTACCCAGACTTACTCTTGTGAATAATGCTGGATTTATAATAGGCAAGCTCACTGTTTTATCAAACAAAGTGCATGTTTCTGAATATAAATTCGTTTTCCCTGTGTAACAGAAAATATGTTTTATACTGGCAAAATATGTAGATATGAAAACCAAATATTGTTGAATGGTAAGCAAGTGAAAAGTGGAAAAGAATGGATTTTTCTAGTAGCATGATTTAACACCACAGTTCACTTGTATACTATATGTGATACAATATCATATTTCAAAGTAATTTCTGTTAACATATGTCATAATATAAGAAGTAAAGTTGTGAATAAATGTGTGAAGAAAAGATATAAAATGAGCAGACTAAGTAGAAAGATAGGAAGACATGGCTGTGTGGATTATTCATATTTCTGACAACAATAATTAAAAACAGGTACTGTACTGCAACTGACAAGTGTTAGAGAGGGACTCCATTCAAATATTAAATATAGCAGAATTGCCTCCCAGTTATTTCTGTAGGATTACATACTGCACTAATTTGTGTATTATCTATGGATTCTGAGCTACTTCCAACTGACAATTTTAACTGTCCTAACCTGAAAAGTAGAATATAATTTCTTTAACTTTTACTACCCTTGAATTAACATAATAACTACAGAACTTTAGTACTGCACTTAATGCACTGTAATATTATCTTCATTAGTTTGGAATTACAGAACAAATAAATGTTAATGTTTGCAATGTATTTATTCAATCACTAAAAGACAGCAATTAAATGGAATGACAGATAAATAACATTCCACAGCACCATTAAACTCAAGTGAAGAATATCATATTTACAATCAATTTCATTCCAAAATACTTTTTTTCTAATTTACTTTGTGTATATATATATATATATATATATATATATATATATACATTAACTCCTACTTCTCTCAGATAAGCAGATTTTAATGCTTAATACATGATAAGCTATATATTTTGTGACTTGAATTTGTGGTTCCAGATATGGATGATATTTAAGTATGTTGTTGTTCCTTCGGCTTTTCCCGGTTAGGGGTCGCCACAGCGGAACTCCGGTCCGCTAATGATTGGCAGTAGATTTTCACGGTGCCGAGGTGCCAGCTCGACACCCAACCTTCGACGAAGGCACGCCCATTCATGCGTGTCTTTCGAACACCACTCGACTGCAGGGAGGACATGCAGACTCCACACAGAAGGCGCTCCAGCTGAGAATCAAACGGGAGAACCTCTTGCTGTGAGGCGACAACACTACCGCTGCATCACCGCAGCTACATGGATGATATTTAAGTATCAATCCACTAAATTTGAATAAAATGCAGTTTGCCAAAATAGCAGCTTATCTAATGAGTTTTGTCAAACTGTCTCTTCCATAGACATCTGAATAGGGAACCCTCCAAATAGAGGAAAGCTCACTAAATATAACTTATTATGACATCATACTATACCATATTTCTGTAGTGAGTGACTCTGAACTACAATCAGACTTAGCAAAGTAGGCTTGGTGAACTGTGTTTCAGGAAATTACAGTAAAATCATTTGCCATGCACCACTAGGGGGGGATTCCTTGTAGGCAGAGAATATTCCATTTGCAGTAAAAAGGTTTTTATTGTATTTCATGTCAGAGTCACAGAGGCATTTCTACATGTCTCACTCTGGATTATAAAACTGATGTTCACCACATTCATGGAATGGAATGCAAAATCTGCTATGTGTGAAGGGCAAATCAAAGGTAATCTGGAAGGTTCAAGTCAAGTCTAGTATCCCACCTGTTACTCAGAGGGTGAGAGGACTAACAAGAAACAAAGTACAAAGGATTAGTCCAGACAAAATCACTTTAGCTAACAGATCTAGGAGACTCTCTCTCTCTCTCTGATACCCTCCCTGGGGGAGGAATAAAGATGCCCTGTTGAAGTTTCAAGTAGTTTATTCAGTTAAATAGGTAGCTGGATGAGTGTTCTTGTTCTAATGTACATTACTCATCCATCTATCTACATAAATGAATAAAGTACTGGAAACGTCAACAAGGTGTCTTTATTTCTCCTACAGGAAGAGTTTCAGGGACAGAGTCTCCTAGTTCTGCCAGCTAAAATGATTTTATCTGATCTAATCTTTGTACTCTGTGAGAAAAGGATGAGGCTCAAGATATTGAACTCTTAAGAACCCAGTGAATTTAAAAGCAATTTAGAGAATGGGTAAATTGTACATCGTAGCCTATTAGAGAACAAATGTTTAAAACAGGGTCCACCATGTATAGATATCACCTGGTTAAAAAAAAACAAGTCCACCATTTCATGGTAGTATATTATATTGCCATGAAGTATGAACAAAAAAAAGCAAATCGTATCCATCATTTTTACACATGCTGCTTTGTTGTCTTGACAGTGTAAAAATATATTAAAAAACCACTAGCAAAAGTAGCTGCAGGAGCAGTTTTGAGAACATTCTGTTTTACTTTCATCTCACTAAACTTAGTGAGCCGGAAACAAAGAAAAAACTATGAAATGTGTGTGTGTGTGTGTGTGTGTGTGTGTGTGTGTGTGTGTGTGTGTGTGTGTGTGTGTGTGTGTGTGTGTACAATTTTGTGATCGTAAATAATGGGTTACTGTGATATTATTAACCCATCTTCACTGGAATGATAGCTTCAGGCTTTCCACCACTGCACATTGTCTGAGCAATAAGAAGTGTGAAACTACAATGTCTTCATTGACTGATAGTAATCTTCAGGGATTTATGGGAGAATCAAACATTTGAGGGACAGAGCAAAATTAAGGGCAGTTGAGATGCATGGGTGAGGTTGTAATGCCTTACATTGCATGATTTGTTTTTTTTTTATTCATTTAATTACACGACCCGTATGTACTGTACTCAATAGAAAAAAGTAACTGTAATTGCTCAAGTTTGTGTGCATGTATGTATGTGTGTGTGTGTGTGTGTACTTCCTCCATTACAAATGCTACAACAACTTTGAAACATCAGCTGGTGGACCTATTTTTCCTCAAATATATAAAAATGTAGTAGTAAAAAGTAAACAAATACAAAACAATTAAACAGCCCATTCACAAGGCACAACAATCCACTCCAAGGTGGGCAACACTCCTAAGTGGCTGTTAGCTTCCTGATAATGGCCCCCTATTGCCATAGCATAAGAAAATTACATTTCCTCTGAGTTACGTTTTACTATATTTCTTACTATACCACCTAATGAATGGGCCAGTCTATCAGCTGCAACTTCCTCTCTGTTAGAAAACAGCACTTGGCTAGGACTTGGTAAATGTCAATTGACATTTGTAAGCTGATGCAGAAACAAATGTTACATGCATCAGAATGTTACAATTATGGTATGAGGTACTAGGCTGCAACTGCAAAACTGAACTAATGGCAGCTGCATCTGTTTTTGTTGCATTTTGTATTATAAGATAGCCACCTAGCTTGTTGCAGTGTTTGGAAGAAGGTCTTATATAACTGCCTAAAATCTAAAACCATCTCCTATTTTCTACACATCAATAAAGATGAAAACATGTTAATTAGCTTCTCTATACTGTGAGCGATTAAATGAGGCATAAATGGTGAACCTCCAACTGTAGACTACCTCAGATCTCAGAGTTTTAAAACCAGCAGGACTCATGACTTTAAGGTATTCACTCTTACAATTCAGTAATGAGTCAGGAAAGCATAAATAATATTAAAATTGTAATTTCCAAGTTTCAACATAAAAATGTCATCTAAAACACTCATATATAAATTTAAGTATGCTAACCAGAAATAAATGTCTTAGGGAAGATTTCACCAATTCCCTTATAGTTCAAAGTGCTAAAAAATCTAAATCACCATCTATAACAGATATATATACAGAATCAAGAAGTAAACAAACCAGAAGTAACTGCCTAACAGAAAATTTCATCAACACTCACAGGACTTCCCTAACCTACACAGAGCAAGTAAGGAAGTAGCCCAAAACAATTACTGATGCCTTACCACCTGCAATAGTACAATACGGAAATAGTGGATTTTACAGCTGCCTAAACCCATGGCTTGTTTGATATGGAAGAAGGACCTGACAACCTATTTCTGTTTCTCCCCTTTGCCTTGTAAACTCTGTGGAAAGCAGTGACTGTCAGCAGGGTTACTCTAGTAGTCAGCTGTGACTTCTAAGAGAGAGAGAAACCCAGCTCAGTACATTCCAAATTAGGTATATGAAAATAAAAAAAAAATGGACTGCATATCAGACTAGAAGTCAACCTTGGGGGTAAAAACTTTAGATTCTGTCAGCCTCAATTTTTCAACTCTAGTCTAAAATAAATGACTTGAAAGCCAGATCCACATTGAGCAATTCTATGCTAACCAGATTAGAAGAGGACACCCCCTTCCAAACTTGAAGAAGCAACACAATAAGTCCTAAAGATGCTGGTCCCTTCAATGTTGCTCCTTTATGCATAATCAAGACAGTATGCAGTACCTTCTGTCCAGCTCACTATACTATTAAACGTCAAGGCCAGTCTCCTTGAAAATAGAACCATCAAACTTTCATTATCCCAAGATCTATCACTAAATGTAAAGATCATCAGGTAACAAATGTTGTTATACGTACAAGATATTAAGTAGCACTGCCCTTGCTTTTACCAGTGCAAACTGTAAAACTAAAACTGCTGCCTAGAATGGGAACATACAGCATTCTAGAAACTACAACCAAATGTCTTCTGTGAAAGACACATCCATTAAATGATAGCCGACCTAACCTCATTTGAAAGAACGAAAGGAATGAAACCCACAAAAAATGAGCTACAAGGATACGTCTGTATCTTAACTCACTCTCTGGTTACCTGTCAAAAATACCTTTTATGTGTTTAGGTACTAAAGGTTCCTACTTGAGTTCATTCAGCCGATGTACTAGAATAAATTGTCATCAGGTATGGTTTACACTGAAAATCTTGAAACTGCATCGGTTGACTGGCATGTGGTCGACTTGCAGTTTTCAAGTTGGCAGAATGTCAAACCACTACAGCAAAAGAGTAGTATAAATTTAGCATTTGGGTTTGGCATTGTGCAGGGAGATCGCGGTTCAGTGAGGAACAGGGAATTAGCCCATTTCCTCACTGTAGTGCGATCTCGGAGTTGGCATATTTAATGTGCAGGGGACATGGGGGGTGTGGAGCCCCACACATGGGGGGGTGCAGGGGCCCCCCTTGCAAAATAGTAGAATTAATGTACCATTGACTGTAGAGTTTATTGGTACATTAATGTGCATAGCAGGAGGTGAGTGACGTCACCTCCTGCTATGTCGAATACATCGAACCACAGCTGTCGATGTATTTATTTTCACTTTGGCTCACTTTTTGGCATTTTGGATTCAGCATTTTAGGTCAACATTCTAAATGCTCGACCGAAGCGGATTTGAAATGCCAATTGGAAACCATTGGGTACACATTTCTGAATGCTTAGGTACGAAGAGATCCATTTTTTTTATTTGTCATACTAAGGACACTGTTGCATTGCATTGCTACATACATATCATTGACTTGCACATGAAAGGCCATTTCTGGGGTTGCCAAGATTAGATGATAGTGAGGTATTTCTGGGGATAGTCCTATTCCCCATTGTTAATACAGTCTTAGTTAGTATATTTAAAGTTGTGGGTGTCGGAGTGTGGCTTCTTTGTGGGGATGCAATGTTTTAGTGTTTTTCTTAGCAGATGAGTTTGATGTGTTCTCCACAGTTCTGTGGTTCTGCAAAATAATATAGTCAATCTTGATGTATTTAAACATAAATGATTGAATATGGATCCCTTAGATGATGCTGGTGAGTATTCTGTTTCAGTTGTTGAAAATGATGTCTGAACCAGTGTCTGACTTTTCATGTGTCACCGAGTATATGCATCTGTCTTATGTTTACTGACAGCACAGTTTAAGGTAAGTCCTTAAATTTTCCACAAAGCTCTAAGGAACAACATGTACCCTATAAAATCATTAAGATAAGGGTGACATTAGTATAAAAGCTGCCCAAACAAATGTGTTCTTGGAGAATACAACCAGCCATAAATATTTCATAAATGTAGTTAAATGAAAATAAATAAAACAGCATTGGAATGATGTCTCGTGTTATACTGGTTTTATATTTAACATGCACTGCCAAAAGTGTTTTAAATATCAAAAAAGCACTTTGTGAGTTTGATGTGAAATAGGCATGTCTCTGTGTCATCCTAAGTGGTTTCTATCATTTTCTATGTTATACCCACAATAAATATAAGGCACCAACCATACTCCACCATTTCATTTTACATTCAAAGTTTTTGCATTCCTAATGTGATTTATGAACTACAAAGTACACTTGGATGATAAAAAAAATAATTATTATTTTAATATCTCCCAGCTTAAAGAGGGGCTACTTTAATTTATTAAATTTTGCATGTGTCTGGGAGAAGACACTGGCCTTTTTTAATAGCATCTTTTGAATTTTGATAGAAGGCAATCTCTTATACAGCATGTACACTTAAATTTCATTATATGACTTGTCAGAATAGCTTATTTAGTATTATTGTTCTGACTCAGAGATGCACTTTCACATGATTTACCTACACAAGCATGAAGCACTCTTTTTCAGCTCACCATTCATTGCAAGTTATATACTGAAACAGGCTGAAAATGATAAAAAACACTAATCTTTTTTGCAGGGGAGTGAGAAGCCCCCTATGCATCCCCTGATGTGGGTGGGAGGCAACCCCCCAGAAAACTGTACATACTTACTCCATGGTCACACAACAGTGAAGAAAAAGTGGAAACCCCCCAAAAACATAACACCAGCTTATACAACACATCACAGTGATGAAACAACCAGGATGAAGCACCATCACATTAAAGACACATGATGGCAGAGACAGCTATGACCCACAGGTATGCCCTTCCATAACATATGTTCAGTTAAGGTGTAAAAGCTAATCATTTGTGACCAATAACATGCACGTAAAAAACTTACTGAGCTATCATCTAGGTTCTAAATGTTTTATTGTTTCTGCATCTACAACTAGTGACCTAATTATTTTACTTTTTTTAAAGTGATTAAAGTTTAAAATATAGCTACCCATCCTGGATTAAATGATGCTATATTTAAAGTGACAAGTAACAGAAGCAAATTGGATTCATGTCATTCGACCAAATGTTCTAAATATGGAATGTCTTAACACCGACATCTAAATTAATGAATAGAATAGCAAAAAAAAACAACACCCCTGTGGCAGGAGGTTGCACACCCCATACCCCTTGCTAATTTTATATATATATATATATATATATATACACATAGTAACTCTGACATCGCACTACAGAAATGTAAGGACCACTTCCTAGATATCCCATGTACCTTGATCGTACACAGCATGTTTTCCCTTTATTCTTATACATTGACTTTGATGTTTCAGTCTCAATATTTCTGCTCTCAGCATTGACATATTTTATGAGAAGGCAGACTGATATGTTGAGAAATAACTCGATACATAAATTAGTAAGAATACTATTTCAATAGTGTTTTCTTTGGATTAGGATTAAAGGGAAGGAAGGCTACTGTATGATGGCACAGAAAGAAACTTGACATTAGATTAGGGATGTCCTTTAAATTACAAATTCTAAGTTGAAATGAAATACACCAATTTTACTCTGTCCAGCTGCTAATATCATAGTAATATTATACTTTTCATAACCAAATATCTGTTTTAAAGAAGTAACATTATAGCCTTATTTAATTTACTTGCTCTAAAGTAACTCTATGACATCAAAAAGAAAGGCAACAATATCTAAGTGAAGATTTGTCATCTTCAACATTTTAATTTTATCTGTTGTTACCACTATGGTAGGCACAGTTCTTACTATGTATGTTCCTGACTTTTAAGGGAGTACTGTCGCTTAGGTAATGGACAAGCATAATGAATATGTGAGTCCACTGCAGTCGGTCATTACCTTCCTTCAAAGTGTACATTTGAATAAGATTTAAGAAATACTTTGACCTACCTAATTCTGTTACTGTGATGAAGCAGTCATCAGAGCCGTATTTGTTCTAATGCATACATATTGTTTAAGCTGATCTCCCATCCAGATGAAAAAATGTAAGTCTTGCCTGAAATATATGCTAAAATATTATAATATAAAGTAGTAGGGAAAACAGTCAGTGCAGCTATACTGCTTTTGTTGTCCATGGCAGAAGCTTTACAGCTTGTGTGACTGTTTTGGCAGCAGCCATTGATATTAATTTTATGGTGTTCTCCTCTGTATATCACAGTTAATAACAGCATACATATAGGAAATGTGTTATATTTTACACTTAGCAGTATCATATTTAATAGCACTGGAGAGAAGTACAGCAGACTAAAGCCTCACTTTTACACAAATTCAAATGTATGTTTTTGCATAATGCCACCAATGAGGAACACAGCAGACCATCTAGAGGAAGGATGTCATAAAGATGTTAACAGTATATGTGACTCTTCCTGAAAAAGACAGGGATAAGACACTGGGAACATTGCAGAAATCTTCAGAAAAGACAGCACATGGGGACGTGGATTCGCTGCCTTTTTGATATAACAGTTTCACTTTTATGGTAATTAAAATATACTGCTTATTTTTGTTTAAGTATTTCTAAGACTAGTTCAAAGGTAGGGTTGCAGTTTAGCAGTTTATTTTAAAACGTTTGCATGCACTGCTGCAGATAAAATATGATTGTTGATTAAGGTTGCAAAATTTTGTTCTTTTAACAGAAATTACTAGATAAGAGATGAATATAGGGAGAACATTTCAGTGCTGAATACAGAAGAAGTCTGGTTTACTGTGTAGCCTAATATATGACAGGCCCTAAAAGACTTTAACAGAGTATATAAAACAGCTAGGATATCTAAGATTAAAACTATCTCATGCACCTTTGTCTGAGCTACAAACATTGTTTAATATTGATAAAGATGGCAGTAACATTTGTTAACACAGCATACCTGTGACATTGCACTCCATGGGAAGTCAGGCACCTTATCCATTAGGCTACATGGACAAGCACATTCTTTACTTTGTCAAATGTTGCGCAAAAATGGGATATTTCATCTTAATGGCTACTAAAAGGTCAGCTCCATAACCCCTCTATCCCAT
The DNA here is from genome assembly GCF_019279795.1 of Protopterus annectens. NCBI lineage: Eukaryota > Metazoa > Chordata > Ceratodontiformes > Protopteridae > Protopterus > Protopterus annectens. Next base: position 412,059,512 of record NC_056725.1, read on the forward strand.
GTCACACTGCCTGGGACATGGCTTGATCACTGGCCACCATGGTGAACTTTGCCCTTTTCTCCACTGTAGCGCAATCTCAGAGTTGGTATATTTAGTTAGGAAGGGTTTGTGGGGCAGAACCCCCCACATGGGGGGGTAGGCAAAGCCCTCCACTTTGGTGGGTTTAATTTAATTATGTTTCTATTTTAATTGTTGGTGGTTAAGTGGTTAGTTTCCCGGAGGGAAAATACGATGTTCCGGGAGTTCATTATTTTAAGCTATTGACAATGTGGTCTTGATCATGTGAAGATCGACAAAATGGTAAATCAACTATATAAAGTAGATCCAGGTGGGGGGTTCTCTCAGCCCTTCTCTTCTTGGTGTGCATCCCATAACCATAGTCATTCCAGTTTCTGGAGTGCACACTCAAGACTCACTGTGAAGCCTGACCATAAGCATACTGTCAAGATTTTACACCTCATCCTCCTGGTTACTATGCCAACAAATCAAAGAAAGTACAGACCTTTTACATGAAGCAATGATGCCCACAGCTGTACAATCATCAGTATGAAAATCTATAATCCTTATTAGGAACTGTTGAGGATCTCAAAGTACAATAGGATACAATGAATTAATCCCAGATGGAAACCTGTTACTTGACAAAATAGGTAACTATCTTAGGCAGACACCCCTTATTTTAGTAGGAAGAGGCATAAGCTTGATATACAAACTTAGTACTATGCAAATAGTTCTAAATAATGGACTGGATGTAGCCTATCTGAGATCCTGTAAGGCTAGACATGAACCTATAATACTACATTAGTGATATTTTTCAGGAGGTCATCAACAGATAACAGTCATGCTGAGGCCCTCTGTGTAACATTTAGCCAATAACTTCAGCTTATACGCCATTTTTACAACTGATTGCAATAGGCCTTGGTGGTTGGTATAGTAAAGGAATGGTGGTGCTGATGATGGTGGTGATGGAGGTAGTGGTAGTGGTAATGGCGATGTTGGTGGTGGTGGTGGCGATGGAGGTAGTGATGGTGGTGGTGATGGTGGTGGGGCATCTCACCTGCTTGCCTTTGCTTGGACAGTAGCTCTACTTGGAGTGATCATGATACATGTTCACAGCCAACTTAAACCAAGTGATGAGACACTGTACGTGTAAGCACCTGTATGTGTGTAATAAAAATCTCTGACCAAGTCATAACAATAATAAAACATAATAAGAATTTTAGCCTCACAGTATACTATACAACGAAAATAACATGCAGTTTAATTATTGTGCCAACCTTGAGACTGTCGGTAGTAAGCTGTATTTATAAGATATGTGTGTGTCAAACTAGCAGAGTTGTAGGCATGCAGGCTCCTGTCATTTTACCAAGACTATTTGCATATGAGCAAGTAGTGCGACAGTAGAAGGTTCCGAGCGGGTTGAAGCAGTCTGATTACCAGTTTGTTAATCTGAAGTAAGATTACCTTATAAAAATAGAACAAATATGGAGTATGTTCAGGGATTCTCTAACTTTGATGTTGTTTATTTCAGGTGCAGCTTATATTGACATGGTAGCACTGTAGCCCATCAATACAGTGATACATCTGCTTCTAGACACTTCTGTGGATTCAGAGATGAGCTATACTGATGAGTTCATAAGAAAGTTTAAATACATCACTGTATTCACCACAGGAATGATAAAGAAGGGGAGATGTGACATTAATGGGAAAGTGGATAACTAGAAGGGGGCTATTAAACATTATTTAGCAGTGGGAAAGACAGAAGGGGAGAGTGGGCATTCTACACCAGAAAAACAGAGGCCAGAGAACACTGGGTACTGTGTGACACACCAAGGAACTCAATGTACTGTACTTCATGTGACAAATGTCCGGATCATTGAGTATTAACTAGTTTAGTAGCTCAGAATATAAGATCCTGTCTGCGATGTTGCAGGCCTAAGCTCAATTAATAATCCATTAACCAGATGTTCCTGAGTACGGGGGGCTATAAGGCAAATGGAGCCTAACTTTCCTTCCTTGTGAGGGTTATTTTTTCCACAGAAGTGACGACTGACATTTATTAGGAGTTCACCTCAACAAAGAAACAGTAAAATATCTGAGGATGTGATGTGGAAAGCAATGGAATGCTTAGCATACAGAAGTATGTGCTAGTACAGTACATCACAGTGCATGCATTGTACACATACCCTTTCAGAGCAAGCTAAGGAACTTAGTCATATATATATATATATATATATATATATATTTATTTATATGCGTATATATATATATATATATATATATGTGTGTGTGTGTGTGTGTGTATATATATATATATATATATATATATATATATATATATATATATATATATATATATATATATATATATGTGTGTGTGTGTGTGTGTGTGTGTGTGTGTGTGTGTGTATATATATATATATATATATATATATATATATATATATATATATAAAACTTTTCCCGGCTTTAATGTGACCTATAACCTGTACAATTTAATTGAAAAACAAACAAATCTGTTAGGAGAAAAATCTGAAAAATAAAAAACATACAATAAGCTGGTTGCATAAGTGTGCACACCCTTAAACTAATACTTTTTTTACGCACATTTTGATTTAATTACAGCATTCGGTCTTCTTGGGTAGGAGTCTATCAGCATGGCACAACTTAACTTGGCAATATGTGCCCACTCTTCCTTGCAAAAGCACTCCAAATCTGTCAGATTGCGAGGGGAATATCTTGTGCATAGACCTCTTCAGGTCACCCCACAAATTTTCTAATGGGTTTAGGTCTGGGCTCTGGCTGGGCCATTCTAAAATTAATTTTTTTCTGGTGAAGCCATTTTTTTGTTGATTTAGATGTATGGATGGGGTCATTGTTGTGTTGAAAAGTGAAATTTCTCTTCATCTTCAGCTTTCTAGCAGATGCCTGAAGGTTTTGGGCCAAAAGTGACTGGTATTTGGAAATGTTCATAATTCCCTCCACCTTGACTAAAAGCCCCAGTTCCAGCTGAAGAAAAGCAACCCAAAGCATGATGCTGTCACCATCATTTTTCATCATGGGGATGGTGTTCTTTTGGTGATGTGAAGTGTTGTTTTGCACCAAACGTACCTTTTGGAATTGTGGACAAAATGTTCAACCCTTGGTCTCATCAGACCATAGCACATTTTACTGCATGCTTTTGGGAGACTTGATGTATTGTTTCACACATTTTAGCTGGGCCTGGATGTTTTTCTGTGTAAGAAAAGGCTTCTGTCCTGAAACCCTACCCCACAGTCCAGACACATGGAGAATATGGGAGATTGCTGTCACATGCAGTACACAACCAGTACTTGCCAGAAATTCCTGCAGCTCCTTCACTGTTGCTGTAGGTCTCTTGGTAGCCTCCCTGACCAGTTTACATCTTGTATTTTCATCAATTTTGGAGGGACAGCCAGTTCATTGCAATGGCACTTGTTGTTGTTGTTGTGTCTTTCGGCTTTTCCTGGTTAGGGGTCACCACAGCGGAACTCTGGTCCGCTAATGATTGGCAGCAGATTTTTATGAACTGAGTAGGTATGCCCATTCATCCATGTCTCCACACAGAAGACGCTCTAGCTGAGAATTGAACAGGACAATGTCTTACTGTGAGGAGACAATGCTACCACAGCACCACCACCGCAGTCTTCATTGCAATGTCACAGTTGTCCCATATTTTCTCCACTTTTTGATGACTGTCTTCACTGTGTTCCATGGTATATCCATTGCTGTGGATATTTTTTGTACTCTTCTCCTGACTGATACCTTTCAACAATATGATCCCTTTGATGCTTTGTAAGCTCTCTGTGAACCATGCATTTTGCTGTAGTAGGCAACTGAGTAAATGTCAGGAAAATCCTACTAGGACAGTTGAACTTTATTTGGTGTTAATCAGAGTCTCTTTAATTGATGGCAGGTGTGTACCCAATAAGACTGAATACTGTAATTAAATCAAAAGTTGCTTCAACAAAGTATTAGTGTAAGGGTGTGCACACTTATGCAACCAGCTTATTGTACATTTTTATTTTTTATATTTTTTCCCCTAACAGATTTGTTTGACTTTCAATTGAATTGTACAGGTTATAGGTCACACTAAAGTTGGGAAACGTTTTAAAATTATTTATTGTGGTCTCATTTTTTTATATCACAAAAACCTGGCATTTTAACAAGGGTGTGTGAACTTTTTATATCTACTAGATATATATATATATATATATATATATATATATATATATATATATATATTAAGCTCTCTATATACATATTTCTAAATATATATATATATATATATATATATATATATATATATAAATATAAATATATAGAGTGCCTTTATTAGTTAAAACTCCCAAACGTCACCATCTGTTTTGTCAACACGCTTTAGTTGTTAGTCAGAACAATCCCCGGAGTTGAGGAATATGTCCCTTCCACAGGGTTTGCGTGATCTGGGAGTTAGTATATATATATATATATATATATATATATATATATATATATATATATATTTATATTTATAAAATTAATGTGGGGCTTGAGGGATGCAGGAGGGCTTGCCACCCTGCAAAAAAACGTAGTTTTGTTTTGCACAGTCTTACGTTGTGTCTAAATGCATACTCTGTAGGATATTGATCTTTTTTTTTCAACCTTTTGTGGAATCTATTGAAGTTTATATTAACTTTATTAGATCCATCTATGCATATATCACTGAACTTCCCACGATGTGACAGCTGCAAATATCTACCCATACTTAGATAAACTCAATAGAGTGAGGCGAGGACATAACAGTGTGTTGTCAAAAAGGATTCCATGGATGCAGATATTTACAAAAATGGATGAATGAGTATAATACAGTAGTAGATTACACAACAGAGCCATTAGATACTATCTACTAATAGCTGACTGACCAGGGTGTGATGGGTAGAACAGAGCCAGTTGATTTGGAAACACAGTGTACTTCAATGGAAAAATGACCAGTAGTCAGTGGTCCTATATGTCAGAGGGTGATAGAACTTAATATCACTGAAAACTTCATTTATTTATTTGTTTATTTATTTATTTTGTTGCTTGCATTTGTTTACTGGAATAGTCTGACTAGACAGAGAACTATCCTCTTTTCAGTGGAGGCCTAGGGAGAAGAGCTCCAGCCAAATTCCAACATTATATAAATATTATACTAAACAAAGGTATACAAGTAATTCTTGCATATACACAATACATAAGCTCAGGAAAAAAGCATTACATCAAAGGATGAGAGACTGAAAAACACAGAATAGTATACACTAGCCAATGAAATACAAGAAAGACTTTAAAAATATTATGCAATAACAGATGACATACAAGAAACAAATGACCATTTTTCTTCAGTGGATTACAGGCAGCATTCACTGGATGCTACACTTTGGTAGATGGTAATGCAGGATCACTGAGTCATCCTCTCAACTCTCCAGATTTTTGCCTTATATTTTTGGTCTGTTCCTAATAGAATTTGTGGTTTCTTGGCAAATCATTGAAAACTGGAGTCAATAAATAATGACACACATTTAAGTTTCAGACTTCAGATCCTTCAGAAGAATATGCTAATGCAAAACCTGTTATTCTAAAAACTTTCTAAATTTATAACAGCAAGAATTAAACCCTGTCACTGATTTTTTGGCCTTTGTACTTCATTATTTTTGCCTTTCTCCAGATTTGTTGTGGTAAGAGATTGAGAGGTATGCACTGAGTCCTACACTCCTGTTGTTTGGAGGTCATGGGTACAAAAAGACCATCTACCAGTACATGGCAAGCCATAGAGTAGTGAATATGATGCATCATCTCGTAACATCCTGGGACAAATATATCCATACATATACATTGCTGACAGAAGGAAGCTAATACATCTGTGTAGCCTGCTTGCTGCAAACAGAATCCCAAACCTGCACCTCTCAACATGGCTGGCTGGGAATCAGTGGTTGCAGAGACAACTGATAATATACGGTAATTATGTCTTTCTAGATCAGTGATACTGGAGAATATCAAACTCTCCAGGGCTGTAAAGAAGGGGAGGGCACTTTTCTCAAATGCCACTCACTGTGAAGTGCATTATTATACTTACAAAGTAGAAATGATGAGGAGATGTTATAATTTGAAAAAAATAAAATAAAATTCTGCTTTGTGTATGTTATGGCAGCTAAGGATATGCAGGAAGAGACTAAACAAAACATAATATGAAGACTGAGAAACTGGAACTTTTTTTAGTCTATTTAGTTTTATATATAGGTCACGCATAATTTTTATCAACAGAACAAAAGTTGGAGACAATATTTAATAAAGAGTTGAAGGAATTTATCTGGGAGGGGAAGAGGGCAAATGTTCAGTGGGATAAGTTGATTCTTCCAATAGAACAAGGTGGTTTAGGATTACCTGATTTGAAGGAATGTTCCAGAGCTACACAAGGCTCATATACATAACACAAGCAGAAGGTTATATTTCAAAGCACAAGGGGATGATGGTGAAACAGGGGGGAAAATTCAAGAAATAAGGAAAGTGGGATTCTGGATGCAGATCCTTAAGGAAAATAATAGCAGCCAAACAGAATATTATATTCAGAAAGTAGAAGGAAGTATTCTGAGAACTAGACCAGCATGAAAATGGAGAAAAGACATTTTGCTGATACGGATGACTGCAAGTAGGGGCACAGAGAATAGGAAAAAGAGGGATGAACTTTACAGGAGAAAAATATCAAAAGAACCAAGGCAGTGGGAGAAAATAACTACTGAGGGAAAGTTAATAGACTGGGATGAGACCCAGAAGATATTTGGACTGCAGGCTAGACATTGCCTTCCCTACCAGGGATTGATATCAGAGTACAGGCAAAGAGAAAGGGATAGGGGAATCCTAAGTGAAAGGCTTGCTCTGGTAATTGAAAATAGAAGAGATGGCTGCTGTTAAAAATGATAATTAATAGGGCATATATAACATTGCACAATAAATATAAAAATCTATCAGAGGATGTTGGAAAAGACTAGGAAGAGAAACTGGATAATCAATTTATAAGGGAACAAGGGGAGGACATATATATGGCTCTCGAGTATGCAACAAAGTCCAGAAGGTTTAGGATTTTTGCTTGGAAGCGTTTGTATAGATATTTGTATACCCCAAGCAGACTTCAAAGATTTTTTCCTTCAGGTAGATTGCACATATCAGATGTGTGATGGGGAAGAAAGAGGTAACTGGAAGCAAATGTTTTGGGAGTGCAATGAATTGGCAGATTTTAAAAATTCCCTGCAGAATACTCTGTCAGAAATATTGGGTGAGCAAATGGGTGTAACTAAGGAATTTTTTTTTGAACTGGGACACAGGATACAAATTGCCTACAACATAGTAAGGCCTTACTAAGTTTAATTTTGGCGGCTGTCAAAAAGTAATTACTTGAAAAAAATGAAATCAAAGTCTAAACCAATTGCATTTGTAGTACTGAATATTATAATTGAGATAAAAGAACCAGAAGTGGGATCTTTAAAAAAGGGAAGGAGTGCAGAGAAATAAATGGAAATTGTGGGGACAATACACACAGAATAATATTCAGGAGGAGGGGTGAAGTTTAAGTTAAGCCAAGAATTGCTCAATTTATGTAATGTTGGACTGATGATAATTATAAAAAAGAACATATATGATATATAATTAATGCAACTGGAAACATATTAATCTGGTTTGTTTTCTTTACATTAATCCATGTTTGCCTTTGTCTTAAATGATAATTTAATAAAGGTAATAAAAAACTGTACTTTTTGTAAAGATGACCACATGGGGTGCAGTGGTAAAACACAGTAGCTTACCAGTATAGTGACCAAGTGGTGTTAGTGACTTATGCATATGTGTATGAGGGGATTGTGGCGGATTTTATCTAAAAATGCCAGTTTATTCACATGGTAAACAAATAAATAAATGAAATCATGAAGCATCCTATCCACATAATTCTGTGAAATTTCTTATGAAAGGCAGGCAATTAGTAGTGCAGGTCAAAGAGTATGCAATATATATATTCCTCTATATTCTGTGCTTCCGCAGAAAAGGCCAAAAGGGTGAACAGTCTAGCTAAAGAACACATCATGACCACATTCAAGAGAAATTCAGGATTAGTCCTCAGAAAGATTTATTTATACCCAACAGCCTGCATCTCTGAAGTACGACAAGCAGCACTAATTTCTATCAGAATGAAATAAATTACTGAGCACAAATTTAAAATCTGTAGAAACAGTTATCTTGAAAAGTAGATCAGCATATCATCCTTAAGTTTAGGACCTACAATAGTGAATGAGTCTAAAAAGGTTGTAAAAGAGAGTCACTTTCAGGAAGCATTTTCTCAGCTTAATAATATATGCTGCACCATTAAGAATGACATAAAAATAGTCAGTCAAAAATAAAGTAATATTTAGCTATAAAAAAGGAAATAAAAAGGTCCAAGAAGCATAACATGACACCAGGAATAAAGCCTGACAGACTGCATACATTGCTCTTAGGGATGATACACATTCACAGACAAAAGGAGAGTCCAAATGTTTAGTTGATTTAAAATTAAAAAAAAAATGTTGCTCTCTTCCCTAGCCCCACTCCTGCCAGGGAAAGTTTTTTCTAGTGCAATCAGATTGTGAATCTTTGCTGTTCATACTATTTAATTTGATTATGACACCATTATGACAATTTCATTCGAATATGACATAATTAGGCATCAAAGAAAACAGCACAGTAATAATGTATAAAAAGGGGGGGGTGTTACAAACTGCACACCCAGGCAAGCATCAAAGTAGTACCTTAATTTGTTATGTATCATTCTTGAACACAGTTCATTAAGTTACATACTTATGAGTTCTGTGTGAATGGAAAATAGTATGCCTTATTTAGATTTTTTGATCTCTTTATCCCTCTGTTTCTATAAATGTTCTGGGATATGCCCATCCATGATTTAAAAACAAGCCTAACAGCTGAAAAATCAATTGGAAACGAGCATGCGGTTCTTAGTTTTCAGGTATCCTAAGACATTGCCCAATAATACATTCATATAGAGTAAATACATTCTCCAATCCTTTTAGAAGGACAATTTTAGCATCTGTTTCATTCTACACACCATTATTTAGTCAACACTTTCACATCATATGCATAAGAAATGCATCAAATGTATCACATTTAGGGCAATGTCCACTTAAGCCTCAGGATGCACTGTGGGCCTTCAGTGCTGGGATGTTTTATCTGCTATTCCACAACTTGAAACAAGAATCTGGGGGTACAGAAAATGTAAATGATTTTTCTAATATTATAATTTTGTGAAAGTTATATTCTTGATTTTAAGAGGAAAAAACTCTCATTGTCCCCTCATTCCTCACTGCATAATTTTTTGCCATATTTCATAATAATTAAACATTATATGTTGTCCTACTCTTATTTCATACATATGCCCTAAGGACAAAATAAAAACTATGTTGTCAGCCTGTGCTAAATTCCCTGGCATTCTACTAATTTAGGCCACTGATGAGACTAAAGAATAGCCCCACTTTTAAAGATGGGATTTCTGTGAGAAGGAAAGAAGAGCCTCTAAGAAGGCATCAACATTGGTTTATATCCCATGACTTCTAGTTCCCTCAAACAGATGTATCACAAGCTAGGATGACAGAGAAGCAGCACTCAGTGTCATAACTCATGACCCCAGCTATTCTCATTAGGGGTAATATGTAATTATCATATATAAAACCTGCAAAGTTGATCAGCTAACAAAGTGACCTAATGTAATACCAGAAACACAACAAACTATGGGATATTGTTAGCACTAGTCCAGGTTAGCCAGGACCATATAACAGTGTGTCTTTATCATCACACTGTTCAATGGGGCGTCATGTAGTCACACACCACACATATACATATATTATACACACAAACACAGGCACGACTGGGCATGTGTAATATGTGGGAATCTAGTGTGTGGTGTGTGAGATACATAAAACAATACGAGTTTAATGATAAGCTGTGGCACTACGAGATACAGAACAAGTATCCTAATCCTACAATATAAGATATTTCACATATACAGACAAGACAACATTGGACTCCATTATCCATTTTTTTCAGAGTTTTATAAAGTTAAGGGAGTGTTTCCCATTGATTTTAATGGGCTGCAATAACTGTCTAGGATTTACTGAATAGGGACTCGGGTTTTTATTAATGGAATGTTTGAGAGTGGTTTTCTGTTCTAGTTTTGAGTTACTTTTTAATGCTTTTCTTTATGAAGTGTTGCTTAGTTTTTGATACATTTTACTAATGAAGTAAGAGTTATATAAGTTGTTCATTTTGTACTTTAGTTGAATTTTTTGTTCTGACCATTTGAAGTAGCTCCATTTTGCCAGTAATACTTGTTTTCAAACTGGCTGGTTGTAGTCAGTGGTTTATATTTATTTATTTATGCATTCACTCATTCATTTTAAAAAGAATAGATTTAATCTGTCTCATACTAGCAGTTGTAAATGATATCTTAAAGTATAGAATCAAACCTGAGACAATTCATTAAAAACATTCTTGAGCATTTTTTTTAGGAGTAGCATACCTCTCAGCCCCTTATCACAAAACTTCTGGACAAAGCTGAAAATAGCAAGAGGCCCAAAATCATGGACAGATTTTTACATCTTGTTCTTAGAGACTTATAAAGTTATTAGAATAACAGGTTTTGTATTAGCATGCATTTTTTGAAGGATACAAGGTCTAACACTCAAATGTCTTTCATTATTTAGTGACTGCAGTCACCAATGATTTGTCAGAAAACCACAAATTTTATGAGAGACAAAAATATGAAAAAAAATCTGGCTTTTCTGTGGAATTTTTGACAACTGAGAGGAATGAGAAGTAGATTTAGGTGGTTAGTGTTTTTAAGGAGTAGAGTGTATGTGCATTTAATATTCACAGTTTGTGACAATGTTTTTATTTTGAATTGAATTATCAGTGTGTGTGTGTGTGTGCGTGTGCGTGTGTGTGTGTGTGTGTGTGTGTGTGTGTGTGTGTGTGTGCGTGTGTGTGTGTGTGTGTGTGTGTGTGTGTGTGTGTGTGTGTGTGTGTGCAGGCGCACATGTGCTTTACTTTTTTCACTTGTATTTTACTTTTCATTTTAAACTAAATACAGATTTGTGTTTGGGAGTGTTTTTATGTGTACTAGAGTATTTTGGGATTGTGTAGGTTTTAGTTTTTGAATGCATAGTATATGAACATTCACTTGAGTGTTGGTAGCAAAAATATGACAAGTTGAAGGGATGTTTTGTAGCTTCCATGATGTAGACAAGGGTGTAGATAAACTTGTGATGTGCAAAATACGGTCAAATGAAAACTGTCTGCATAAGATCTGGAAGTAAAGTATAGATTACCAGAAGTAAATATGAAAAATTCTGAGGAGGAACTTTTGTGGGATTCAAAAGCATCACTGCCAGTGGTAAGCCCTCTTTACCACTGGTGGTAGCTACGTAAGATTAATTAGGCACTCGTGGGGAATGGCATATGATTATTAGCCATGTGCTGTCCACAGAAATGCCTGCAGTGAGTAAGTAAGTGATTCATGGACCACTTGGCTGTCTAAACCCTTACTGTCAGGCACATTAATTAACTTGTCCAAGAGCTTGTGTGTGTGTGTGTGTGTGTGTGTGTGTCTGTGTTTGGGTGAATGTGTGAGCATGTGCCTCTAAACTCCAAGTCTTGTAAGTTGAGAGGAGGGAGACACTAGACACCACCGACTTGGATATATAACATTAAGCCTCTTCAATTGTTAACAGAGCAGGTTTTTCAGCATGAAAGATATAGGGAGCACTAGAAATAAGGAGCACTCTTGAATACTACCCTGATCCACTTAGAAAGTTAAAAGAGCACAGGTGTGGGAGTGTAACGCATATTACATACACTAAAGATTAGGCAACTCTAATCTGTGGAATTATTGACTGTAGTTATCTGTGATTTATGAGGGACATTGACAAACTAGAAGACAGCATCAAGTACATTCTGTAAAGTCACTGATAGGTAAGAGGTATGGCTGTGTGTGTGTGTGTGTGTGTGTGTGTGTGTGTGTGTGTGTGTGTGTATGCATTTATGTCTGTCTGTGTCAGGATATGGGGCTGGAATGAAGAAGATGGTGCCTGTATCAACGTGATGCATGGCTGCCAGCAGAGACTACCATGGCAAAGTACTTGTTAGCACTTACTATAATCACTGAGTGATTGACAGAAATCCAAATTAGTTGTTAATGAAATCTTTCATCATTGCAGCTAATGTGTCACTGAATCACTGATTTCCACAATCACACTAAAAGGCCCTTTTTCCCCACAGACATACCAATCGTGGCTGGGCTTCATAATGAATCTTGCACCAAATCAACTGACACCCATCTTCCCTAAACACATAAATTCATAAAGACTTGGGATTAAATTAGGTGGGGAGGGGGCAGAGTCACATGGACTGGATGGAAAAATCAAGTGGCTTAATGGACTGAAGGTGCTATTAATCTTCTTCTGCCTATTTGGGTTGCTAGTCTATGCTTCTGCAAAACCATAAATTACAGCAAAGGCAGATGTATTTACAAAGTCTTTGAAAAATTATGGCAACAATTTTAAATAAGCTTGTATTCATCAACAAAACTAATAAGGTACCATTAGTATAGCCTTTAGAAGAGTCCTTGTTTCTCTCACCAAGTTTATTTATTTATTTAATTTATATACAGCATAATCTAAAAGGAACATGTAATGTACAAGCATTACATTTGGAAGGATGCGGTTTGAACTGTCCAGGACCTTTCACCAAGCCATGTGATGTCCAGCCTTGTGTACTATAATTCAAATACCTCAAATAAACTGCTGTTCATCAACAAAACTAGTAAGGCACCATTAGTATTGCCTTTTGAAGAATCCTTGTTTCTCTCTCCGAGTTTATTTATTTATCAAATTTGATGTACAACATAATCTAAAAGGAACATGTAATGTACAAGGATTACATTTTGAAGGATGAGGTTTGAAATGTCTAGGACCTTTCACCAAGCTGACCATGGTGCTGTCCACCCTTGTGTCCTTTACTTCAAATACCTCTGAATTTTCTTATCAAATATCATATATCCAGTATGGGTATAGGCAAAGCTATAAAGACCAATGATACTCTGGAAAATGCTATAAACAAGATTAACCACTGTCTACTAAAATGCCAACATTTTAAGACAGTTGCTAGCCATATATGGTTTATATTAATGAATACAGCAATCTGAATGTATGATCAGTTACTCTAGTTCACATTTTCCAGCTTTCTGATTCATTTGCAGTGTATTACTTGTGCATAAATGATTAACATACAAACTCTGATCAGGGTGATCAGTGAAAACCAGTTCCCTGGCAATAACTAAACCAAACGTACTTCTCTTTTTGTAGTTGTATGCTCCACACCTTCATACTATACCCTCCTCTGAGGTAATTCCATGTGACCATATCACCACAAACATAACTAAAATAAATAAAACGTCAAAAACCATAACTTTTCAATCAGCTTTGCAGCCATCCACCTCTATACACACTTCAAAAATAATACCAGCATCCTAAGATGCTGGCTTTTCTCTTGACACACACATGCACACACACACACACACACACACACACACACACACACACACACACACACACACACAAATACATACACTGAAACTCATTGTAACTGAAACAAGAGTAGAGAGAAAACTATCCGACCCTACCCACTCAGAAGTCATCAAACAGTTGAGAATACAGAAGCAAGGACTTGTAAATGCCTGAGCTGAGGAGTATACGAAAAGCATATGGTCTTTAAAGAGCCATAAGGGTTGCTCCAGTTGCTGGTTCTTCTAATGTTACACACACACACACACACACACACACACACACACACACACACACACACACACACACACACACACACACACACACACACACACACACACTTTTCTGACAGGCAGTTATGTTTCAGTGATGTAAGCTTCAGTCAGTCTCATATTAATTTTGAATGACATCTTACAGTATAGTTACTTCTACTTACAGCACTAACACTGAGACAAGTGCAAGTTTTACTCGTTAGAGGTAGCCACTGTAGTCCTTTCAGAAGATGCTACTTTATTTCCCAGAAAGAATAAAAATAAAATAAAATAAATGACAAAAGAAGCATCATTTCCCAGAGTGCCATGCTTTACTGTATGAGGTGATACATATGCAAGAGCTGCTTTTGCAAATGAAGGCTAGCTTGTTGCAGTAAATCACTAGCTTTGGACACTTTGGCACATTCATTCTGTAATTTGTTTAACGATATCCTGGTTCTCTCTTTGCTTGTTTTTTTTTTTTATATTTAAGAAGTGGCTAATTAGTATGCAGGTTATATTATAACACAACACATGCTAGCTAGTTCTGGTTATCCCAATCTGTTGGATACTGCAGGATCATCCAATTAAAAAAATATATTTATTTATTGGCATTTGTTTAACGGGAAAGTCCACTGGGCCGAAATAACCCATTTTCAGTGGAGGCCCGGAGAGAAAAGCTCCACATATAATATAATGGTACAAAAATTCAAAAATGGATAGTACATACAAGCAGTGCTAGCAAAATGGAACAATAATAAACAACAACAGAATAGAAGTGCTATATCCATATACTATGTACAGATAATACAGTTTAAGGGTATATACTAGTATAATGATACAAAGCTTCAAAATGGATAGTACATACAAGCAGTGTTAGCAAAATGGAACAGTATTAAACAATAGCAAAACAGAAGGGCTATACCCAAACAATATGTATAGATAATACAGTTTAAGGGTACATGCTAAACATGTAGGCATTTTGGCAAACATTTTAGTGATATAAGCAGTCCTACAGAAGTATTTACAAGGTAATCTAAGAGGAGCAATCAAAATAGATGATGGAAGGAAGAGTGGAAATTATTTATTAACAAATAATTAGGAAGCAATAGATAGTGAGTTAGGATTAGAATATAAAATAGTGATGAAGGAAGATATGCCAAGAACAGGATGTAAGGTCAATATAACTTAGAGTGTGGGACTCAGTGGGAGTTAAAATATCTGCATTGCCACAGATAAGGAATGAAATTATATTTTTTTCCAATTATGTTTTACTTTCTAGACCATCCTGATGCAGGATATCACTACATTTCCTTGGAGGTCTATATTTTCCTGATAAAGATTACGTGCAAATAATAATAAATCTTTTCTGCTTTGATGAACCATGTAAATCACCATTAGGTATTTTAGGTACCCACAAAATGTGAGATGTAAGATGATGTTAGGGGTAAAGCAGGTGTGAACTCTCACTGAGTTCACATAGGAGCTGTTTAGCATTTTTAGCACATGTTTTGAGTAGAGGAGGCAGGTATATGAGAAGAAACAAGGGGGTCAGGAGAAACTGTAAAATCCATATCTGTTTCCAAATACCAGTTTGCTTTTGTGAGGTGATGTAGCTCAGCAGTAGAGCACATGCTTTGCATGTGTGAATTCCTTGGGTTCATGTCTCAACATTTCCATAGCAACTACCAAAGGATGCTACCAAATTCAATGCCTCCAGCCAAGAGTGGAAAAAAACTCTACACTTTCATGCTGAAAAAGGATAGCATTGGTATAGTCAGTCCTCTGACAAGACAGAGGATATTTGTTCTAAGGCAGGTTACAGGCATAAAAGTAAAGACAGAGTTGGGTCATTTTGTGGGACAAAGTAATTATGATTTTTGCCCATTTATCTCCTGACCTGCTGTACAACATTTCATCTTATGTACATGTGAGTGTGTGTATGTTCGGGGGTGCTTGCATGTTTTCTTCAAAGTGTTTTCAGGGGCTGGATGAAATGTAAATCTCTTTCATTTTTTCATAAAATGCAATGTAACTTATCCCACTCTCATTGGTCTGTGTATGGTGGTGTGTGTAGGGGGACGATTTCACTTATTTCACATCTCTTATCACAAATAATGTTTTGAAAATATTGTTCTTTTTTTAATGTACACAACAGAATGTCCAAACCAAGCGAAGGCAAAATGATAAATATGGTCCATACTGCTTTATTCTAAGCTTGCTTAAGTGATTATATCATGGCCTTTGCTGGTTTTAATGGCAAGTCATCCTGTTATTGTTTTTTTCCCATTTATTACCCATGTAAGCCTCTGAGGTGGAAGTGCCACTTTTCAAGAATTAACCAGAATGCCTGGTTAAGTGACATGCGCTGACTCACACAGTTTGCAGAAGAGATTGTGGGTTTTAAAATCAAGAGTGTAGAATAAAGCTTTCTAACAGCCCACACCTTTACCCATCAGTTTTAGACTACAAGAAAGTCTAAGATGGTTATGGGCAACTAATGCTTATCCTTCATTTTTTCTGTCACTTTATATGGCCACGGTCTATGTTAGTTGACATGGAAGGAAAATGTTATACTTCTTTGCTTTATTCTTTTCTGCCTCTACCCAAATGCCCCCATCCATTGGCAGGCATACCAGACTAGCACCAATATTTTATTGGCTAGGGACAGTGTGGAACTTAAACTGCATATTGGGGGGGGGGCATAAGGGGGAGGGATTTTTTTTTATGTTATGACCTACCCTCTTGATCCTCTCCCAGCCGTACAGCTATCCCAGAACTGGCCAAGGGCTACTCTCCTCTTCAGGGACTGTGCTTCTCCACCAGGAGCACTAAGATTAACACCCCCCCCAAGACTGGCATGCCCATCCGTCCATGCCAGCATCTCAGACACCCAAGCCACTAATCGAATCCAGATCACCTGGGCCATAGTCAGGGCTTTGTCCCTCTACATCATGGTGCTGGTGAAAGTGTTACACTTCTAGACAATGAAGCAAATTTGTAAAATTGAGATTTTTTAACAAAGTATATCAACTAAATTCTGACTGAGTTAATGTACGGAAAAACACCCTATCTTTGGATTAAGCAGCTCTTTTTTATAAAATAATGTATGTTATATAATAATGTATATACTACTAATATCTCCCTTTTTTTTTTCTACGAGTCAGAAAACATACCTCCAGTTAAAGAAAATCTTATGTCCACAACTGCTATCAACATATGGAGACCATTTCATAAAATGATCGAAGGCATTATACTCTCATTAGATCATCCCATTTTAGTTTAATTCTATCTGATCCTAATTCAAAATGGAACCACCTGGTTGCCTTGATACAAGTGATTGCACTGCTGTTATAGGATGCGTTCTAACATTACATGTCTCTCATCAGTACTAATTAAATATCTAGTACCTTTATATAATTACAATATATCCATTTGTAGACTGCTCTACAACATATTAGAATTACACCTGGAGTATGCCCTGCACTACCTGGGTTCAGTTAGCAGCCAGTTATTCGGAAAGCCAGATGAGAAAGAATGAGAGTTAGTGATCAAAAACATCTGATACAGACAAAGAGAAGGAGCCATTTATAGTCTCTTTCCCAAATGTCACTTGGTGGATAGACCTAGCACTGCACTCCTTTGCACATGGACTCCAGAAAGTGAGCCCAGCCAAGGAGTACAAGTAGCCAGGCATCGCACTGCTCCTGGAGAGACAGAGAGAGAGAGAGAGAGAGACAGAGAAACAACTGTTAAGATGATAAATAAATAAAATAAAAATAAATTACCCACAGCATAAGGACCACTGTTTCTAGCTTTTGCCTATTTTTCTGGTGTCTTTCAATACCAGTATTAGGAAGAAATGAATGGGGGGACATGGTAAATGGCTGTACCAGAAAGGAAATCCTAAACTAAGACTTAAGAAGTACACCTATATGTAGTTAGTTACATGTGACTTATGATGCGGCCTACTGTTTCTCCTTGATTAAAATGCTAAACATCTTTTGGACAGTCTTTGAGAAATATTAACAACTTTTCACTTAGTATAACATTTGTTGTATTTGTGCTTCAGAAGTACTTAATTTCTGTAATAGCTGTGTTTCATTGCTAATTTTGGAAACCAATATATAGCTGCTACTTTTGTAGAATTGCAGCAGCATTTTTACTTATTGCAGGTTCTTTTGTTACTTAACACCTTTGTTCAATGAGTGCTGTTTTTTGTAGAACTAATGCTTTTATTTACACCATGTGATTTAAGTTGTAATCCCTAGATGTGTGAAAAAGGTTTTTCACATCTGATGGCATCATATTATTTTGCGACAAGGACTTTTAACTTTGTCAATTACTGTTCCCATTTTCCCAGAATCCCAGCTTAAAAGTCTTTTATTTTTGGAGTTTCTTCTTTGTCTATGATGTAGATTAATTGTTCCTACTTTATTACCTTTTTTGCTATATGACAGTTTTTCTGTCTACTGGATCTGAGGTTTTTGCATTAGTTTACTGATTTATGCATAGCAGTTTGAGGTTCTGTTGTTGTGAGCAGCAGTTTTCTCCTGAAATTTATGTAATTATTGCTTTATTCGCCAACAATCATAGTTGATACTATTACCTGAATAAGTAAAGAGAGTCTACTTACCACATATGACATGCTAGCATGCTTTCTACAAGTATGAGTCAGAACAGCCTTTTTTGTATCCTGCTTGATGATTTTCCAGTTGTATTGAGACTGTATTCATTTGCTTTTTATAATCACTGAGCTACATGCTTTCATATTTTTTCTGTTTATACTGTTTATTAAGCTGTATTTTTTGACATTATTAATACTTATCTATTTTGTTTTTTCAAGTATTAACCAGAGAGCATTTATTTCAGAAGTCTATTTTTGGAAGCTTGCATTATCTGTTATGGAAGTAGGTCTTGTGGAAAAACCTATTAGGTATGACAGGGACCTCTTTTCAGCTATGCAGCCGTTCATTCTCTTAGGATTTCTCTTTAGATTTTTGGGCTTTGCAGATGCTGGGGGCCATATGTGACCCTTCATTGAGATCCCTGAGCAGTTTCACAGATTCTGAGTCTAGTTTCCAAGTGCAACCCTGGGGTGATGCCTCACCCTAACTTTTGTTGTTCTTGTACGATTTAGCTTGTGAGATACACAAGCCGATCACATAAACCTATTCACAGCTAGTCCCATACTGGGTATTGTAGCAGAGTCCGATGGCCTTCCACAACATAACTGGTATTATTTCAGTCAGTGTATAATGAAAACTTTGTGTTTGTAATGTAGATCTAACTGGATAATTTTGGTTTGCATTTGGTTGTTTCAAGATATGATTCAAGTGGGGGTTGCTATCTGTTATAAAGTGAAGGTTCAGGTGGCCAGATTCATGAAGGGGATGACAAAGGCATTGATTATATAATTGGTGCAGGAATAAACTGTAGGTTCCTCTTCATCTAATGTCCATTAGATTGTGTGAGGACATTCTTACAAACATAACTTTTTAGTCATGGGTGATTTCAATATCTGGAACAACAATGAGTCAATGGCTCTTCCTGAGGAATTCCTGTATATTATGCAAGTATTTGATTTTGCTCAGGTAAATGCTCCTCCAGCCTATTACAAGGACTACTCAATGAATATGATATTCTAAATGAATGTGGAGATCTCTGGCTTGCTGGCTGATGCAGTGCATTACTGCACATTGTGTAGCCCACTTTGCATTACAGCATCTTGGTCTTGAAGACTATAGGGAAACCTACCTTTTAGAAGGCAAACTAGATGAATTTTATACAAAGTACAAGCCAGAAATTTCATATACTGAAATTCAATGTTCTCATTAAGAGGGCTCTCATCTGAATCATATTGACTGATTGTAGTCTTTCAAGTGCACAAAAGACTGTAATTCAGCCTGCCCAGTCCAGCCAAAAGATTTTACATCCTCTAATTTTGCAACTGCTGATTAATCTTTTCTTTTTTTTCCATAAATATCACTGACTCTACTATGTCTAAGATGCTTCTTAATGCATCTAAAAATTATTAATGATTCCAGCTCAAAAGTCCCCACACTGTTTGTGCTGTAATTTTCACTCAGTCAATTGTATCAGCCCTGTGAATCTGATTCCAAGTTTGTGCTGTGCATCATGAAGTCTGGATTCAGGTATTTTTTCAAAATGGTCACATGCATACAACTTAAATAATTTCTAAAGGCTTATGACCTCTTAAATCCATTACAGTTTACAGCTTAAACTTACCATAGCACCAAAACTGTTCTCAGTACAGTTATAAATGATCTCCTTATGGCAAGAGATCAAAAGTGTTGCTCTGTTTTTGTCCTCTTAGTTTATTTCCCTGCATTTGATTTGGTCGATCTTTGTACCCTTTTGTAGTGACTGTGGTCTTTTAATGGTATTTCATCCATTATTGTCAGCTGGTTTGCCTGCCAACTCTCTGGGGCAACACAGAGGGTGTTGTCTGGTATTGAAATGTCTTCAACCTGCTCCCTTGATTTGTAAAGTACCACAGGTCTCCATAATGGGTCCACTGTTCCTCAATGTGTATATACTTTTGTACTGTGGCCCCACTGGGTCATTTTTGTAACATAACTGCTGTGCCTTACCTCCCCTTTCCTTGAATGATCTGAATGTGATCCATTAGTGGAAGAGGAGTTATTATTTGAACCTGACATTTCTAAGCCACAGGCTTGGGCAATACATGCCATGTTTAAAGGGTTCCATAGCTCCAGACACAAACGCCTTTTCTTCTGTGGAGCAGTGCATTAAAACTTCTGTCAAAATATGGAAACTCAAAGTATTTTCAATGACAAGTTGACAGCTGTTAGTTGTGTTGCTATAATATGAAGACTAGCACTCAAATGTATCACCTACCTCCATCAAAGAATGTTCCAGTGATGGATCATGCTTTGGTCTTTTTGTGTTGTGAACACTATAGTTTGCTGTTCCTGAGGCTTTTTAACACTGAGCTGGAAACAACTGTAACGGGTACAGAATATCAAATCTAGATTACTGACGTGTCCTGCATCTCTGCATATTACATCTGTGCTGTGCACTTTGCACTGATAAAATTATGTACCATGTTCAAGGTTCTATTATTGGTATTTTACCCCCATGATTTGGGTGTCTCCTACTTAGGACAGCTACAGTGTCTATATTAAATGTTATGTGCTCCATGCTTGAATTCTCAGGGCTGCTAATAATTCTAAGGTGGTGGCTTGAGACATCTGTTGAATGGCCATTTGCTCAGCAAGTATCATAGCTTTGAAATATGTTACCTCAGCTGCACCATGTTAAGCAGGCTGGAGATGTACCTTCAGACCTTTTCACTCCACATTCCTTGTTTATCATTTCATAGGAAGTTTCAAATTTTACATGTTAAACTTGTTTCATTTTAGTGATTGCATATTTATTTTTTACTTTATTCTACACAAATTGTTTATATTGTATAATGTTTGTTTTGTATTTCTTATTTTATTGTACAAAATTGAGCATACCTCTCAACTGTCCTTTTTTTCAGAGAATGTTCAGATTTTCGGCTCATATTTTTAGTCTGTTTCTCATAAACTTTGTGGTTTTCTGGCAAAATATTAAGAATTGAAGTCGATAAATAATGACAGACGTGTTTCAGATGTTATATCCTTCAAAACTGTATGTTAACACAAACCTTGTTAGTCTGGTAACTTACTCTGTTTATATGAGTAATATTTAAAATCTGTCTCTATAGGCCTTTGTTCCCCAATGATTTTTAGCTTTGTTCAGATTTCTTGTGCTATAAAGTTGAGAGGTATGGAACTAGTTAAATATGAATTCAGAAATTTAAACAGATTTTTGTTTCACCCTTCTGTTTTTCTTACCTGTCATAAACAACGTTCAGAACTAAAACAACCAGCAGCAGTCAAAACAGACAGGAATTGGAAAAGTAGCAGTATTTCTTTGCCATTACTAACTTTTTTGAATTTGGGAAACCAGAATTATAAAACAGCTTATTATTTTATATAGCTTGTAACTTTAAATAAACAAAAAAGCAATCAATAATGCAGAAATCTGATTTCTTGCATGAGATATATTTAGCAATATGCCTGTTTTAGTTTTTCAATGCAGCACCTTTTTCTGGAGTCCCTCTTTAATCACATGTAAAGTAAATCAGAATAAAATGAACATGTGCAGCAAGGACTGATAAGGAAGGACATTTCAGTGAAATAAAAAGTGATGTTAAACACAATAACAAACAGTATGATCAGACCTGAACTATCATGTGCATAAAGAAATAGCCGAAGGATGGATACAATCTGCAGATTTAAGCACTGCCATCTACCAAACTGAACATTTTGCAGTAAATTCACAGAAGATCAATCAAATCACAAATGGACAGCTGTCTGAAACAAGTGTTTTATATGCGAGTAAGCCCTCTACATTCCTGCATAAGGACTATATCCCTCTGCTGCCTATTTATTTGAATCACTTTCAACAAAGCTTTTACTTTGAGAAAAGGCCAATAATTGCTTATCACAAAAATAAAGTATTTGTTTTTGTCTGTTGTTTGACAATTTCAAAAAAGAAATGACACTAGCATTTCCAAAACATTGTGTTCAAGTTTCTCTGGCTTGAACGATTGTGTTTTGGAAATAAAGCAATAGTTCATTTTAGACACAGCCATGCGAATGACAAAAATTAATAAGTAAACAAGCAGCACTAGAATGCGTAGTAGTTAAGGGAAAACCAAGACAGTGACCCCTGCTTAAATAGAAAACTTCGACTCAAACAGGAGTCGCTAAGTTTACAACAGCGTGTTTTTTGCGCAGGAGTCCTTCCTCATTATTTCCATATAGAGGACTATATGTCTTCACTCTTTCTATTAGTAAGCCATCTCCTGGGTTACTGTGTCTTGAAGGCAAGGAGTTAATGCCTTTGCAATGACCCTTTTTGATAAATCAGCACTTCGCATGACTTGGCTGAAAAATGTAGTTTGCACAGGCAGTTTTCAGTCAATGTGGCTGTTCCCAGAATACAGAGAAAGAGAGAGAGAGAGAATAATTTGAGACATCAACAAATAAGTTATATAGTATTAGTTCATATAATGAGGGTTTAAGAAGGATGGCAGAAGGAAAAGTGCTAATGTTATTATCAGGTAGAATTTTGAAGGAATAAAAACTTTAATTTAGTTTCCTGGTGCTTCAAGGTTTTTTTATTAAGGGCTGAAAATAAGAAAATACACAGCAGAGGACTGCTGAAGTGCATATGACAGTGTTGAGGGAGTGTATGCTCAGTGAATGTAATAGCATTTACAGTGCTGTGTATTTCTTTGAAATGGAATGCAGTCTACTTTTAAATAAATTAAAAGCAATTTAGTACATACAGACTTGTTCGTCACTTAAAAAAAAACAGATGAATATTGAGTGGGTGACACAGATAAAACGTGTTTCATGAAAAGCTGAGATTATCTGAGAATAAGGCATATTTTCCAGCAGCACTAGTATGAAAAACAGCTGAATTTATGTTTTCTTGTCTCCTTGGGTTCCCATCATGTGTAACCCAGAAGCGTCTTTATGACTGAGCTCATGTCAGTGATGCCCAAATGGACCCCCAATCAGAGAGCAGTCTGATGTGCTACGTGAATGAAAATGCTTTTATGGCAGCATTCTCCCTTTGGAGATCAAACAAAGTCTTTTGCTTAGATGAATCCAGCCAGCTCCTTGCCTGTAATTTGAGAATGCTGTGACATTTGCACGACAACCCCCTTCAGTTCGGGATGCTGTAGTTTCTGCAGGACAAGATTCAATCCTGAACATGAGATCACATACAGTGTCCAGCAGCAAGGTGGCTCTATGAAAAAAAAAGGAATGATTTAGTACCATGAGATACTGAAAACCAACCACAATCAAAATAAGTCACAAATAAATGTGTGTAAGTATGAGAGTGCTGCAGCAAGGTGGAAGTACATTTCCAGGAATCAAAGAAAGGTTATCGCATTTATAAAGCAAACTACATACATACATACAAACACAAATGGTCAGGCATGAGTATACTGTCTATTAAAGGCTGCCTAATAGCCAAAAAAAGCTCTTAAAACAATTATATGAAGTTGCTTTAAATTGTAATATATCTTCAGATTGCATAATGGATCTTGGCAATCCATCCCCATCATGCATCACTCTCTCCCAAAAACAATAGGACATTCTGTTTCTCTTTGCAAAGGTCGCAGAGAATCTCTATGATCCATTTAGAACAGTGATACAACTACCTCACAAGCCATATGTATTTGTCTTTAAAGGCATTATTCACCTGGACCAAGTCCCTCAGTTTTTGTCTTTAAGAAATTGAGTAAATATCCAACTTCTTTTGATGATCCTTATCAGACATGTCTTCTGTGCCCTTGATCATTTATTTTATTATTCATCAAATACCATGCAAATAGCTTGCTTCCAGGTATAATCTTTTTTATCTGTCAGGATGGATTGCATCATATTAGACCATATTCTGTCTTTACTTAAATCAGGAAGGTAGCAGCCTTTAACACAATTGTGTCTATAGATTTAAAACAAATCTCCTAAACTCCCAGTAATTCGATTATATTCTTTATGTGCTCATGAAAAGATAATTAGTTATCTACATGCAAACTAAGGTCCTTAATCCTTTGTACATTCAGAATGATCATTGCTTTAAACATATGTGTTTTAGGTCTTTATGCCCAAATATCACACACTTAATCTTATTTATGCTAATGGTGTTGCTGTTGGTTTCTGCCCACTTTGAAAATCTGATCAAGGAGGACTGTGGAATAGTATTGCCGTCTAAACTTGTAACACATTTACCAATTGTCAAATTATTTGTATATGAACAATAAAACACACTTGTTGATAATACAATATACCACGGATAAAGGTTAAATACATGTGGATCCAACACTGATCCTTGCTGCACATAATTACCATAACCCAAGTTGTAGCCTACATTACTGACACATCCAACTTGCTATATCCTATTACAGTTATTGCAGGCATTACACCTCATCAGTGTTACGCTTACTTGGGTGTGGCAGGAGCTGGCTGATACCAGAGGCAGCAATGCACATTTACCATTCCCTCCTAAGGCCATTCACCCTTTGCAAGTTATCTGGTGGTCAGTGGTGCAGATTATGAGACTGAAGCCCCTGTTATATTGTTGTATCTTGATCTTTATACTTGTTTTCTGATCTGAGTCACAGTATATCACTGCTGTTATGATATCTGGTGGCAGCCAAAGGATGGAGAGCACTGTTAGACTAAGAGGTTCTAGATTAGGTAGGAAATGAGTAACGGACAGCAGAAATGACCTGAAAAATAGCAGGGCATCATTTAAGAAGGGAAAGTGGTGCAGTAGTGATTATAAGAAGGAGGCAGGATATCCTCTGTATTGACAAGACAAGATGGAAGGGCAATGCAGCAAAGCCACTGGGCTTTGGATCCAGAGTCTACTACTCAGAAGAAGAACAATCTAGAAATAGTTTGGGAATGGTGATGAGGAAGAAGCTTCAGAAGAAAGTAAGCAATATATTCATTAGTGACAGAATCTGGCAATCAGACTCCAGTGTATGGATCGGACAGTATTCATAATCTCAGCCTATGGTCCACAGCAGAGAAGTGACAGCAAGAAAGAGAGTATATTTGGATGGCATCCTTAGTGAAACAGTTAGTCCACAGGATACACCACTGGTAGCCACAATCAGCTGCAAGTGGTAGCCAGAGAAGGCTATAATGTCAACAGAGACTAGGCTGAAGACCTGGAAGTTGACAAATAGAAAGCACAATAATTCAAAGATATACTCAGGCTTTTAGCACTTCAGGAAGAAGAGGACATAGGTGATAATGAAAAAGAATGGTAGCACCTCAAAACAGCATATGTGAAGACTACAGAACAGATATGAGACTGAGCCAGGTATAGAAATAAGGTACATGAGCAAAGCTGGTGGTGGAATATGGAAATCCAGGAAGTAATCAAAAGAAAAAAGGAGTACAGGAAAAAAGTGGGAGATAGAAAAGATGGGACAGGTTATGAGGGAATACTGGTTGGCTAACAAATGGGTTAACAGAGTAGTTGCTCTTGCAAAGAACAAAGCATCAGAGGAACTCCATCAGCTTCTGGAAATGGACATAGGAGAAAGAAACAAGGATACAAGGCAGAGACAGAAACACAAAGATAATCGTCATCAAACACCCTTCCTAAGGGATGAGAACAGCAACCTGCTCACCAGTCCAAATGTCACCAACAGCAGATAGAAGGAGTACTTCCAGCAGCTTCTGAATGAAGAACATCTGACAGAAGCTGTACTGCCCCAGACACAGCTTATGCTAAAAGAAGAAGAGGAGCTCACCCTAGAAGAAGTAAGAACATCACTAAGGAAAATTAAGTCAGGGAAAGCAGCAGGCCCTGGTAATGTCACACAAAATATTATCAACAAGTTGGGTAAGTTAGAGGAGAAAAGGCTCCTGAGGGTAGTAATAGCAGTATGGAGAGAAAGACTTACTCCAGCTTACTGGATAATTCAGATACTAGTGCCAGTGTACAAGTACAGAGGAGATATTCACAGGTGTGTGCAATATAGGAGTATCCAACTCCTGTCATACTGCAAAAAACTTCTGGAAAGGCTGATTGATAAATGAACATACAGATTTGTAGAAAGTAAGATTGAAGTTTGATTTCATATCGGGATGCAGTGAAAGGGATAGTTGAGAAGAAGACAGAAATGAGGAAAGAGTCCAACTGGGCATTCCTAGGCTTGAATAAAGCATAAGACACAGTCCCAAGAAAACTGATTTGAGCAATCCTGCAATGGTTCAAAGCTACAAAAACATTGGTAGAATTAGTGCAGGCTATGTACAAGGACCCAATGACACAAGTACAAACAATGCTCAGACTCACACAGGAGTTCACACTGGAAGTACCTGTCCATCTGAGCCCACTGCTGTTTATACTGGTGATGGACTACTTTAACAAACAGGTTACAGGGGACACACTGACGTAGAATTACAGGAAGACTCTGAACAAGAACTTCAGCAAAGGATAGGGAAATGTAATGCAAACCCGAAGGCATGAGGAATGAAGCTGAATGCAGACATGACAGTTGTAATGGCAACAGATGGGGGAAATTAAAAGAAGATGAGAACTGAGATAGAATGGA
>NC_056725.1:412091558-412194058 GCF_019279795.1 Protopterus annectens
AATGGAGTCAAGACCCATCATGTTCAAAATATCAGTGCCCAATCAAAGGGCATTATTTGCAATAAAAAACAATGTAAAGATACTTTATTTATTTAAATGTGTTGACCGGGAGTGTCCGACTGGACGTAGGTCCATTTTCAGCAGAGGCCCGGGGAGAAAAGCTCCACAGTAAAATAAACAGACAGTAGTTACATTGGATTACATAGCGATTAACAATTTAACATAGCAATTACTTACAACATATTTACAGATGAAGAACATAGTACATCAGTAGACAACTAGAATCTTTATCTGTGAAGTACATAACAGACATTAACAAACGTTACAATGAGAATGCTGTATAATAAGTACTAGGCTTATGAGCATCTGAGGTGCTATAATCAAGGTAGTTAGTGGAGTGGAAAGAAAGGTAGTGGTTGGATGGGGTGGATGATATTAGAGTGGGAGTTGCAAGGGCATAGCCAGCATACATATAAAGTTACGTGGAACAAAATCCAAAACAATACTGGCTATACAGAAATTGTATATAAAACAAAAATACACCAATCAAGGCCACATACCCAATAATACTTTCCTGCCTCAGGATAATACTGGACTGATGAACTAATACCAATCACTAGTCATAAACGGAAAGTCACTGAAAAAGCATAATCAAACAAAAGTGCTGAAGATTATTTGAAAGGGTTGGTCACCCCATACACCGTGCACTTCTAGGTGCATGAGAAGATAAAAGACCAATCTAAAGGTAGATTTACTACAAAGTTAAAGAGCAACACATTGTTCTTGACTCAAACAATGCTGTTAAAAATACACTATACTAATCAGGCAAATTGTATGTCTATGAATCTATGACATTGTTTGTATTCAATGCAAATATACAAAAATGCTTGATTGCTGTTAATCCTACCCATGTACAACCAACATCATAGGAGTGGTTCCATATACATGGCAAAAAACATGACAAGGAGGCCACAGTTAACATACACAATGGCATCTTAACATTTGTTTTTAGATTTATTTTTTGCGTCAACGTTACCAATGTCTGATAACTGGAAGTTAAGAAAACCTATATATGTGATTTTATACATTACAGTGGTGCAGTGGTTAGCATTGCCACCTCACAGCAAGAGGTTCTCTGGTTCGATTCTCAGCTGGGGTGCCTTCTGTGTGGAGTCTGCATGTCCTCCCTGTGGTCCTCTGGGTTTCCTCCTGGTGCTCCGGTTTCCTCCCACATTCCAAAGACATGCAGTAGGTGGATTAGACACTCTAAATTGGCCCTAGGTGTGAATGTGTGCATGTGTGTGCCTTCTGTGGAAGGTTGGGTGCCGGGCTGGCAACTCGACACCGTAAAACTCCACTTCCAATCATGAGCAGACAGATGATCTGCTGTGGCGACCCCTGACCGGGAAAACCCGAAAGAAGAAGAAGAAGAAAGAAGAAGATATATATATATATATATATATATATATATATATATATATATATATATATATATATATATATACATAGATGTATACAAAATGCATACTATATATATATATATATATATATATAGATATAGATAGATATAGATAGATATAGATATAAATATGTACATACCTATATATAAATGTATTACATACATGCATATATATATATATATATATATATATATATATATATATATATATATCCCATATATTTTACATATATAAACATGCATGCACGCATGCATGCACACAGACTCACACACAAATATACACACACATAGCAACATAGTGACTGCTAATCTGAAGGAAAGATTGTAGTGGAATTATTTCAGTGCATTGATATATATATATATATATATATATATATATATATATATATATATGTATATGTGTATGTGTGTGTGTGTGTGTGTGTGTGTGTGTGTGTGTGTGTGTGTGTGTGTGTGTGTGTGTGTGCATATACACGTGTGAGTCATGTGTATTTGTGTGTGTGTGTGTATATAGATATATAGATAGATATATATATATATATATATATATATATATATATATATATATATATATACACACATACATACATTCAGTGGATATAAAAAGTTTACACACCCCTGTTAAAATGTCAGGGTTTTGTGATATAAAAAAAGAGACTACAATAAATCAGTTCAAAATGTTTCCCACCTTTAATGTGTCCTATAATCTGTACAATTCAAGTGAAAAACAAACAAATCTGTTAGGGGAAAAATATAAAAAATAAAAAATGTACAATAAGCTGGTTGCATAAGTGTGCACACCCTTAAACTAATACTTTGCTGAAGCACCTTTTGATTTAATTACAGCAAGCTGAATGCCTCAAGCTGAATGCCAAAAAATGCATCATCATTCCTTTTGGGGGAGTGACGTCCTCACATATTATCACACTAATAACAACATCCTAAACATGCAATCAGTTGTGAGAGATTTGGGCACCCAGGTTGATAGCAACCTGACTTTTGACCACCCTGTTGCTTCTGTTGTACGGAAACCTTTCTACATGGCCCACCTCATAAGTAAGAGTATCTCATCCAGGGACAAGGAGGTCGTAACATCCCTGTATTCTTCCCTTATAATGCCAATTATTGAGTACAACGCCCCCTTCAGCATGTACTTCGCAAAGCACATGCAGCAGCTGGAGAAACCACAGAAGTTCCTCACCAGGTGAATCCAGGGCTTCAAACATCTATGATACACAGATAGGCTAAAAGCTCTGTCCCTCTACTCAGTTTCATACAGATTCCTCAGAGGTGACCTCTGTCTTGCATACAAAGCAATCTCAGACCCCACCTTGATGGGACTGCTGCATGTCCACAAGTCAAAATCCACTTGAGTAATGCACGACCTCAACCTGGTCTGTGACCTCAATAGGGCTTGTTTGCAGGACAGATTTGTGTCCCAGAGACTCCTCCACCTGTGGAATAGACTCCCTCTCCACATCAAGCAGAGTACCTCATTATCCATTTTTAAGTGCAACCTGGATAACTGGATGGGAAACAGAAAATGCACCCTTGGGATTCCACCTGTATCCCTGCTGGACAGGGGCTTTGGGTACTGAGTTGTCTAAACATGGGCTAACCTCTTGGCTATGCTTATACCGGCCTCAAGGCCAGTAGCCTAGTAACTTCCTATGATCCTATGTAAGTCTTATTTGAGAGAGCAGCAATAGATATTGTGGGTCCATTTGTACAATCAAGTACCGATCATCAGTATATACATCAGTAAATGCAATAAAATTTCATGTGGCCGTACTCTAGGAAGAGTTAATGCAAAGTCCATACCAAAGGAAATAGGACTACATTTTTCTCGACTAGGAATTCCCTTAGAACATCATAATGACCAAGGCACTTCATTCATGCTGTCAGTGATGCATAAACTTAGGCAATTTTCAATGTGAAACAACTAAAGACATTGGTGTACCAACCTCAAAACAGTTGAACTAGTTGCATGTAAGATAAAATTTGGAAGTACACAATAAAAAAAAAAATGTCATGAATAATAGTTGGGGGAAAAAGATTTTTATCATAATGCCTTCTCTATCAATATTATCTTGGAATATACATGTCCTTAGAGTTATAGACAACAAGGACTGAGTACTGAATTATATTACGAAATGCAGAGTACAAATAGTAATGCCGCAAGAGACCCACTTGTAAAGAAATGAGCATATGAATTTTACAAAGAAAGGATTTTAGGATGGATATTCAACACAATAACCAGGACAACGGAAAATGGGAGTAATGATACTGATTGCTGGAAGGACTCCAATAGTGAAAGAAGAAGAAGAAAAAAGGCAATAATACCTGATTTGTTATAGTAAGGAGCTATTGGCAAGACAGGAGAATTATGCCGGCATGTATTTATATTCTACCAAATACTGCTATTATGGAGCTTAAGAAAACTTCGAGAGAAATAATCAGATTTCAGCAGGGGCTATTACATTTTGATGGGGACTGGAACTTGAAATGCAATAGTGATGGTGTATCAGGGGAGCTAGAAGGAACATATAACAAAACAGGGTAGACTTCTGAATACATTTATGAAAATATTGGGCATGGAATATGTGAATTTAGTAGTAGTAGGCACTCAGAGAGAATTTACATATTATTGCCCAAGGTACAATAACTGGGTGAGACTGAATATAAATTATGCGTCACATGAACATGTGCATGTAATAGAAAGCTTCAACTGACATTCAGTAACCAATTTAGATTATGTACTAATGAAAACTAAGATGAAAATGCAGGGTAATGAAGTACGAATAAGACACTATGCTTTCCCATGTACCTATTGAAAAGAGAGGAATTTAAGGAATGGATAGTGGAAACTATTCAAGAGTTATTAGAGATGACAGAAATTTCTTCACATAGGTAGCTAGTGAGTGGGATAAATTAATTTAAAATAAGAGAAATAAAAGAGAAAGATATATGGCTAATATGTAATAGGAATTATTTAGACAAGTGCTAAAATCAGAATAAGGGAGATCTCACAGAACAAGAAGAGGAGAAACTGCTGAGTATTAAAAAGAAAATAAAGGAGTATATGGATAATATGCATGGCTTTAGAATGATCGCCGTTTAGCAATTATTTTTTGTTAACAGCTCCAGAGCACAAAAATATTTATCACAATGACTTAGACAACAGAAAGTAGAAAGGGTTTTCCCCAAACTTAGGGAGTCTATTTCCAGAATAATAACCAGAGATTCTAAAGATTTAATAGACATATTCTGAAAATGTTATGAAAATTTGTATAATGCAGAGCAATGTGAAAACTAAGAAAGAGCACAAATGGAAATATTTACGGAAAAATTAATTATGGCAAGCTTAGAAGAAGATGAATCTCAACAACTAAGAGGAGGAGATGAGGTAAAATAGTGATGTATAATCAATGTACAGGAAAGGCACTAGGAACAAATGGTTTGGAAGTTAAGGGGAAAGAAAGAGATAAAGATCGGAAAGATTTTAAATGGTATTTTAAAATGAGAGGCAGTATCACCATTTTGCAAAAAAAGCTGTGGTAGGTGTATTACTTAGAGAGTAAAGACCTATCAGACCCAGTTTCACATAGACCCCTTTCAATTTTAAACCATAATTATAGAGTCTTTATGTCAATCTTAGCTAAAAGAATGGTAACAGTGTTGCCTCAACTGATAGATGTGATCAATGTGCTTTTGTGTAGGGGAGGCAAACATTAGATAACATTAACAGAGCACTGATGATCAAAGGGGAAGCAGAATATAACAAAATACTACTGCTTTATGTGGGTCTTGATACAGAGAAAACAGTCAACAAACTAAGCTGGAATTTTATGAGTAGGGCAATGGAAGGATTTGCATTCCCTGATAAAATTATAAGATTAATTAGGAAGATTTATGAAGGACTAGAGGCAATAATTAAAGTAGGAAGGCTTCTCTCCAATAAGTTGTGTTTGAACAGAGAAACTAGAAAAGGGTGTCTTATTTGTCTATATTTAGATCTATATTAGCAAAGAAAATAACGGATTCAGAAATTCAAGGATATAATCGGTATAATAGTCAAGAAATGTCGGCTTTATTTGCAGATGATATTATTTTGTACTTGTTAAATCTAGATAAATGACATCTCAGTGTTGAGGAACATTTTATGACAATTTCAAGTATTTTTCTGGTTATAAAATTAATGAAGATAAAATAAAGGCTATAGCCATAAATCATGTATCTACACACAAATTGGTTCAGCAATACCAATTTTTGTAGTGACACGATATGATGACGTATTAAGGAGTACGGGTTAAAAGGGCTTCTGTTATGACAGCTAAGGATATGTGGGAAGAGATTAAATAAAAGATAACACAGCAAACAAGAAAATGGAAGCTCTTTATTAACCCATTAACACCTATGTGGTGTGGAACATTACATCTCTAGCAGGCTACATACATCCTGCATTCCCAGAGCATTTTCTGAAAAATAAACTTAAAAAGCATGCAATCAACAACTGTAAATAATTTACGAACAATAGAGAATAGAAGCAACTAAAACTGTACATATAGAAATATTATCTGTAAAAAGTATTCTTTACAGTGATAATAGTCAGTGCATTCAGACCCCCGGATTTACTAATCTTCCATGCAGGACTAGCTTAGTCCTGCATGGAAGCGGCCGTTTAGGAGCAGGACGGCAGTGCTCCATGCATATTAATGAAGGTGAGCTGCCTGAGCTCCTAATCTTACATGGAGCATGTAAGAGTGCAGGGGGCGTGTCTGAGAGCAGAGCTCTCAGAATACAGACGCCACTGCAATGAAGAACTGCAGAAAGCCCTAAAAGAATGATTGAGACCACTCATAGATGTCCACATCCCCCCAGCAACATCCTCTCACATGTACAAGAGCAATAGTAAACACAAACAATATAAAGATACCTTTTTTTTTTTTTATGAAATAGATTAAATTTAACCGTAGGTGCACAGGTTTGCTTATCGCTTAGCTACGGTTAATGCAGCTTAAATGGAAGAAGAGGATAAAAAGGAAGATATATGCAAATGAAGCAGTATAGCGATAGTGTAGTAGGCAGAGCATTCACCTTATGAGCAGTCATTCTCGGTTCGAGTCACACTGCAGCACATTCCATTTTCCATGTGAAATCACATTATGAACAATATTTTTAGTTGCATAACCTACCAAATAACATATATTTGTAAACTGGAGTAATGCATTAAATGCAGATGTGAGGTGTCAGTGTCATAATGTTGCAAAGTCCAAAGATAATCCCAGGAATCAGGGATACAAATGGAAGGTAAAATGTGAAATGAATGATATGGAGTATACAGCTTCCAAATCCCCCACCTCCCCAAGAACCATTACACATCACTGTCTAAATTAGTGCAGTGGTAAGTGGGAGTAAGCACTACTAGTGCTTACTAGTGTAGAGGTAAGTGGGAGTAAGCACTAGTAAGTAAGTGTAAGCACTATTAAGCAGTAGTAAGCAAGAGTAGGCATATGTAAGCACTAGTAAGTGGGTTTAAGCCCATTTGCATGGGGGTAAGCAATGCGCACAGAGGTTAAGCAATATTGAAGCTAACTCTCTATAAGCATCATTAACCAGAGGTTAGCAATGCTTACCCTTGTGCAAACCCAGGCAAACCCACTTACAAGTGCTCAAAAGTGCCTTAATCACTCTGTATCCAATGGCCCTTGTTCTGCCCAGCAACAAAATATATATAGCCTTGCAGGGCTTGAACCCAGGACCCTATACACAATAGTCACAGTTGTTAACCACCAAGCCATCACAGCAGTACATAAGAATGAGGTATCACCAAACAAATCCTCACTATAGTAAAATCAAACTGAACATGTGAAAGGAATCAGTATGCAGTCATATGTTCTATACCCTACTACATAACATAAATATGTGAAATGGAGTACAGAAGTAAGCCCAGATGTGAGGTGTAATTGTAATAGAGTGTTGAAGTCCCCTATTAAATACAAGGACCCCATACAGTGTAGGTACACATGAATCATGGATACCAGACATATATATATATATATATATATATATATATATATATATATATATATATATATATATATATATATATATAAGATGTAATGAATAATAAATCAATGCCAAAAAGCAAATATAATGCAAAGTAAATATGCAACGCTAAGCATTGTACAGGACAGCTTAGTTGGTGTAAGCAATGTGTAGGCCAGCTAACTCAATTTGCCCAGTGGTATACCCCTGTAAACAATGCCAACCTTAGGTAAGCAGGTTTTCCTATAGCTTAGCCATTTCAAAACTGGCCAATCACAGCAAAATGCGGGAATTCAGCCCTACTTAAACCCAACAGGCAGGAATACATCTCATAACTGGTTGTAGCTTCCCCTTGCAGGTACCATGTCAGAAAAGGGAGAGGGAGTGCACTTTCAGGCACAGTGCTGGGGCATCCAGGAGTCCAGAGTCATGGCAGGACTCCTAGTCAAAGACCATGAGCTGAGACTTCCGCAGAGCCAGTACCAGGGTTCCCAATATAAGGCAGAAGCCTGGGACCATCTCGCCCGTGACCTAACCGGTGCCACTGGCATACCCCAACCTGATGAGCCAGTCAGGCATCACTATACCGACCTGAAGTGGCAAAAGGGGGATCTCTTGGATCAGTGCATCCAAGAGGCTAGAACGGCAGGACTTGTCCCCGCTGTGTGTAAGTATCACTCCACTACCTGTTTAATAATTGCCAGCTCATGTATATTATGGATAGGTATGGCTAAATATTCCTCTTATGTCCTTCACACTGGCAAGTGAGTGGGCCGCGAACCAGGAGCCCCATGGATGTCGCCTGGAGAGGTTGCAAAGTGAGGCAGGTTAGTAATACTCTAGCATGTACTGTCATAGGAAATAAATCTAAAAGCATTAGTAAGTCAATTGTCAGTATAAAACCTGTATTGTTTAAGACAAGTACTGCATACACCTGAGAATATGGCAGGAAGAGTCTCATATAGTTTGTATGTAAATAAAAACATAATAGCCTGACAATAAAGGTCTAAATGCTGGACTGCATGTGTATACTCTGGTATCATATGGTAATGTAGATTTGCAAGCACTTAATAGTACTGTTGTATTAAGCACTGTTACCCACACTGTATAACATAAACAGAATGTGTAGGAATGTCTGTATGACTAGTGTAATCCCCAGAGATCATTTAGTACAACTGAGAGAGACAGAGACAGAAAACAGTGAAAATACAAACAACAAAATCCAAATAGCACATGCAACTGAGACGTGAACTTTTGTATTTTTAGCACACACAGCCATGGTTCGAACCCTGGGAGTGGTAGTAGTCTGCATACAGAATCATACCCCACAACTGTACAGATATGCCCAGAATGTCCAGTAAATTGGCTCATATCTGCTGCCTGTCACTCTGTCCCCCAGGGAAATCAGTGGGATGATCCCAAACATATAGGCAGCAAACAAGAAATACAACTGATTGTCACACATCTATAAGAAAAAATCTGTCACTCTAGCAACTCCCCAAACTGTTATGAGAATAATAAGCTAAGTATGTCCAATCTACAACCCCATGTTGTCAGGCTGTGACAAGAGTGTGTACAGTAACAGAGTGCAATGTATGTGCATAATACTAATGTGAAATCTGGTACTTTGTGTGGCAACATTCAGGTAGTGCTAACAAACATTGCTCCCACAGGTACGTCGGATACGAACACTGTGCTGAGAAATAAAAGCTTGATACCCTGTACTGGTACTGTTTACTCTGGTATTGTATGGAATTGTGAGTGTTGCAGTTGCTCCGAATAATAAGGCATCCCTGATCACTGTTACCCATACTGTGCTACATAATATAACTGTGTAGGAAATCCTGTATAAGAGTGTTGTAAGTCACTAAAGGTTGAAGGGGGAAATAGTCTACATATATCCCGGTTCACCTGCATGTGGTCAAGACATAGCCAGAGTCTGTGCAAAAAGAGATGGACAGGTATTTGCATAACATCAACCTGGAATCTGGGAGTACGAGTAGAAACAGTAAGTGTTAACAAACAATTCCTCCACAGGTATACCAGGTAAGAGGTGTATACTGCAGGTAAAACCAGTTCATGTATAAAGATGTCAACAACCATATCACTTTACAAACTAAGTAGTAATACTTGTAAGGTACAGATAACAGCACTGACTAGGAAAGTAATGGGAACTATAGGAATATATTAGTTGTTAATTGACATCCCCCCCCCATCATATCTCTAACAATACACTAAATACCCACCTCAACTGCTACATGATGACTCCACTGTTATGTTGGGACATATGTCCTATTGGTTGATAATTATTTAAATCTGTTTCTATGCATGTGCTATGTTGAAATACTCCAACATTGGTGGCATGGTGCCATCAATGTACCTGCATGCTGTTGTTATTACCACTGTGGCCCATATATGCATGTGTTTCGTTTGCTATGCAACTGCTCCATATCTGATGTCTGAGTTAATGGTAATATCTATGCATGCTGTTATACATAACCCTGGAATGTGTTGACTATTACTAACTCACATATGTTGATAAACACTATAGCACGTCTGGGAATGCGGGTCCCAGTGGACCCACCTGTCCTGCCTCAGCTGGCCGTGGCACTGGGCACCAGCATGTCTGGGGCCCAATCTGGGGCCTCCTTGTCCATTGATCTTGCACCATCTTTGGTTGGAATCGCCTCAGGGGATGGTGCTCGCCCCCCCCCGGGAGTGGGCGTGGACAGGAAGCTGTCACCCTTCGCCAGTTCCGAGTCATGATGCATAGAGAGCTCAATCAGCAGTTTGGAGATCTTCTATGCCAGCTCGAGGGCCGTGTGTCATGACTAGAAAGTCAGTCTGGCTCTCCGACTCAGCCACCAGCACAGCCACCTTCGGAGCTCCGAAGTTGCAGTGGTGGCTGTCCATGGGTGGGAATCTCAGTCCCACTATTTCCAATAGGAGGCTCATGGGTTTCCTATTTCTCAACACCCCTCCCCATCAAGGTCTTTACCCCTCACATGTGTCATATACCGCCCGTGTATGCATCTTGTTTGTCTCGTCTGTTAACCAACTCAACCTGCCTCCCCAAATATACCTACTATCCCTCCCCAACATCCCACTCTCACCTGAAAAAAAAAGGGAAATCTGTTCCCCCAAAAAAAAATATCTCACCCCTTGCAAAGCTGTCCATTTTGCACACGTGTCTACTGGACACATGTAATCTGGTCTAATTGGCATCACAACATATTATTGTTGTCCTCATTCCTCTCTCAGGGGTTTGAGTGCCCAAATCTACCTCCAAATTCAGTGAATATGCACAGATGTTGCTGTAGAAGAAGTGAGCAGCTATGGTCATTCCCTACACCCTCCTACACATCCCTAGCTATCTTCCCCACTGTCTTTCCCTCTATGTGCCCCTTTTTCATCATTTTCCTATCAACCCTTTTTTCTTTTCTTTTAAAGAAATTAACATGGGGGTAAGTGGGAGTAAGCACTTTTAAGCAGCAATAAGTGTTTGCATGGGAGTAAGCAATACCTACACAGGTTAAGCAATTTAGAAGCTAACTGAGTATAAGAAACTGTAACTGGAAGTTAGCAGTGCTTACCTCCACGCAAACCTACTTACAACTGCTTAAAAGTGCCTTAATTGCTCTGTATCCAACGGACATTCTTCTGCCTAGCAACAAAATAAACAGCCTTTGCAATGCTAAAACCCAGGACCCTGCACACCATATCCAAAGTTATTTACTACTAAGCCATGTCAAATACACATAACCCTGATGTTTTCACAAACATATCATCCAGCCCGGTCATTCAACAGTACAGGAAATCAGGAAATGTATTTCAATATGTAGATGTATGTGTGTGTGTATTTATATTCGTATCTAAATAGATATAACGGATCTAGAACTACTGAATGAAAGTTCAAAAACGCTTTCGTTAAAGTGCATTAGAAAAAAAATAAAACACTAAATTTTCTTTTATGCAGGAGGGCAAGCCCCCATGCACCCCCTGTGTGGGGGGGCTGTGCCACCCACACACCCCCTACTTTTATATTCTCACTCCAAGGTCACACTACAAGGGGAAAAAGGGAAATTTCCCTTAACCACACCATAGTGCAGCCGGCACAATGAGCATACTTATCCGAAAGTGCTGCTTCAGTGAACAGCACTTTTGGATAAGTATGTTCGGTGATTTCTGTTTTGGGTTGCCTCCTGCATAAAAGAAGATTTAGTGTTTTTTTTAATGCACTTTAACGAAAGTGCTTTTTCGGTGAAAGCACTTTCGTTAAAGTGCATTCAGTTATTTTGGATTTGGACTATTGAACTTTCGTTCAATAGTCCTAGATCCGTATAGATATATATATATATATATATATATATATATATATATATATATATACAGCAATAAGAAATATATATCTTTATAGGTATATACAGTCATACACCTATAGATATAAAAGGGAACATAACAAAAACATATATGTCCACATGCACCGTTAATGGGGTTGAGGTGGCCCAAACAACATATGTCTTGTACATATAGATATTCCCCAACCCACAGCCAAACATGTCTGTCCTGCAATATAATACCAACTATTGCATATCCCATAACCAGAACTTGACACAACATGGGCACAAGATCTTAACAGTACACCATCCCACCTGTATGATGTCAGGCTGGTATCAGTAGCATATCATGCAGTACAGTCTGGCTACCATAGGGAATGTACAATGTAGAAGCAATCAACATTCCTAGGATACATATACACAGACACATATATGCAGATATATATATAGATAGATAGATAGATAGATAGATAGATAGATATGTACCTACACATACACAAACAGAGATATGTATAGGAAGATACATATGTAGAAGGTGCACACAATACGGAACAGCCAGTATGCTTACAGTTGCCACCTTACCAAATGGACACTGTATGAGTCACCCATACAAATGATAACTGTTGCCTGCAACATATACCCACAGAGAGGTCAATGGATATAACACCACACACAGGTTTGCATACATGGGAAACCTTTATTTGTGTACTATTACAGTTGTATATGCCATGTCATATAGCTGTATAGACACTGACATACATATAAACAGAGTAATGCAACTGTGAAAGTTATATTAATACAGTAGTCTTGAAAGGTTTACATATGTTGCTGTCTAGGCCGAGGCCTTCAAGTAGTACAATAGTAAAGACAGACTGGGCAACAGGATACAAATCAATCAACAGTAAGTAATGCAGATGTATAGTCCAGCAGCCTCTATCTACACTCTGTACACAATCCCTAGGGGGTAAAGACCTCAGCTGACACAATGGGATGTATCTGTTGCATAACAAGGCATAACTGACACCATCACAATCACACTGACAAACAGAACAGTCTGTATGGCAGGAAGCAGTAGGCTTGCATTTACCCAAGGTGAATTGTATGGTAATGTAGATCCAGATACCTTAAGGTAGCTTACCCCTGATACCCCCACATGTTGTAACAGCCCAGGTCAGTTAAGGTGCACCCCCCAGACTCACAAATACAGGGCCATATACCACTGTTACATACACTGGCCTCTGGAATGCATAAGGTCACACATGTATTGTGTAGGTGAAGCCCACACATATATGGACCCTACCCCACAATATGTGTGGGGGACACAACAGCAGTGGACTGATGGCAGGAATGGTAGCATGACATACTCACAGCCCACTACATAACCCCTGACAGCATGTCATATGTACAAAGCCTGGTATGTAGGTGGAGGACAAAGGCTGGAACACAGGCCCATATGTGTAAAACTGTTGTCATATACTACGCAAGTCATTGGTGTTACAGGATAGTCTGCAAGATACCCTTAGTTAGGAATATTAGGTTAGAAACAGAAATGGATGTAGCCATGTACTGATAGCACTTGATACACACACTGCCAGTGATATATCTGACACAAGACCTGTGTGGTGGACAGACAAAACATAACAGGCACATCTCTGGCCATCAAGTGGATTGGCCCATAGTTGAGAGCTATGCAGACAGATTGCATTCCAAGTTAAACTAGTATGTACACACAATCTCTGTAACACCGGTGCTATACAATGCATACAACAACACTACTCACACTCTGTCTGTAGTTCTTGAACCTCCTACAAATATGTAGCTGGCCTGAGAGTGCAGGTTCTCCTGTAAGAGGTATTGCTACCTGCTGTCTGTAACACTGCTGTTCACACACAGGAAGGTTGTTTAACATACAGGAAAGGTAATAGGACTACGCCCACATGATGTAGGGATTTATAGTAGTTGGTTGCCATGACAGTGGTAATTGGAAGTACTACACAGCATGCAGGTAGCAAGTTGAGGACACTGATTGGTGCAGAGGCAGCAAGTGGAGGACACTGATTGGTGCAGAGGCCATCACTTGCTCATCTGCATCACCTATAAAATCCATGCTGCAATCTATGCAAAGCAACTCATTCCATTTACTGGAGAGAGACAGAGAGAGAGAGAGAGAGAGAGAGAGTGCATGTAAGGCACAAACAAAAAAAAAAAAAGGAAAAAAAAAGAAACATCAAGCAAACCATCCAGAACAGACTTCATTCCCAGAACAGGTATGTGAAGTATATATGCATTTAATTGACCGTACTTGGTCCATAATAATGGGATAGATTATGTGGAATGATTTATATGTGCCTTCAGGTGTTGTTGTTGTAATGATGTTCAGCTGAATAACTGCTAAGGACAATAGAGTCCATCCCTGTGGGTATTATGTCATACCCGTCAACCACGCAGAGCAGCACTGACTGATAAGATGTAAAACATCATA
Source organism: Protopterus annectens (assembly GCF_019279795.1). NCBI lineage: Eukaryota > Metazoa > Chordata > Ceratodontiformes > Protopteridae > Protopterus > Protopterus annectens. The sequence continues at coordinate 412,105,885 of NC_056725.1, forward strand.
GTATGTTGTGTAATGGGAAGTATGTATATTACTGTGGCCAATAGCTGGTGGTGGAAGTAATGTCATAATGATGGACACATGGGTTCCACAGCCCACCTCTTGCAGGATACTCAGGTTAACCTGTAGTGTAGCATGTAGGAATGCCATAGGTGTGTAATAGGGTTACCTGCAATCTGGCCCTACATATACCCCCCTAATATAAGGCTGTACCCATGTGTGGCACCTGTCTGTGTTGTAGCAAGGCAGAACAGTGCAGCTGTGCAGGACGGTGTTGTGAGATGGTGGACCTGATGTCTGAATGCACCCCACATATAGGTATGCATATGTGTATACATATATATATATATATATATATATATATATATATATATATATATTACATGTATGTCCACAAATATACAGATACCCATGCGTAGACATATATATGAACACATATATACATCATATAAATCTACACATATATAAATATATACCTATATGCACATATCTACATATATACAAACACACACACAAACATACATGTATATAAATACATGTCCCCTATATTACCACCACAGTGCTATGGGTGAAGAAGAGTGTCAAGAGTGATTTGTGACAGATGGGTACCAGTAAGAGTGAAAGGGAAGGTCTACAAGAGGGTAGTGAGACCAACTATGTTATATGGGTTGGAGACAGTGGTATTGACAAAAAGTCAGGAGTCAGAGCTGGATGTGGCAGAGTTAAAGATGTTAAGATTTGCACTCGGTGTGACTAGAATGGATAGGATTAGGAATCAGTATATTAGAGGATCAGCTCATGTTGGACAGTTTGGAGACAAAGCAAGGGAGACGAGATTGCGTTGGTTTTGGACATGTGCTGAGGAGGGATGATGGGTATATTGGGAAAAAGATGCTAAGGATGGAGCTTCCAGGTAAGAGGAAAAGAGGAAGGCCTAAGATAAGGTTTATGAACGTGGTGAGAGAGGACATGCAGGTGGTTGGTGTGACACAGCAAGATGCAGAGGATAGGAAGAAATGGAAAAAGATGATCTGCTGTGGCGACCCCTAATGGGAAAAGCCGAAAGATGATGATGATGATAGTGCTGCATGCTATGTGTGAGGAAACAGCACATAGCAATATACATAGATATCTACAGTTGTCAGTGTGTGCAACATGGACGGGTATTTCACATGTGAACCCCTTGTTGGGACCACATTGCCCTTGTCTGTGAAGTATGGAATGGGAATATGGGGAAGTATGGCAGGTATAGCTGTGGAGGTAGTCAGGGTTGGTAGATATAGAAGACAGCCTACAGGGGTGGTATGTGACACATGTGGTGGGTAAACACCCTGGATGGTGTGTGTGGTCTGTGATGTGGACACCCCATGGGCCCCGATATAGACACAATGGGAACAAGCCTCCCACCCACTGCTACTCACAAGAGCAGTCCACGTCCCGAAGGTGCCTGGCCTGGAGGCTGAGCATGAGGAGCATGTGGGCCCTGTGAATGTATACTGGGTGCATCAAAGTGATGTAGCACATCCCCCATGTGTCTGTGGATCCTGTTATGGAACAGACCCTGGACCTGACCTCAGGGGACAGGAGCATGTCTATGTGTGCCCCCAGGGGGGAGAAGACAACATTCCCTGTGTTGGTTCCACCTGACAGTATTGCTGGACCAGTACATGAGGAGGCCCTAGGGTGGGTCACACATGTGATCTGGCCTGGTAACTTGGGCAGATGAGTTTGGAGAGGTGTTTCTGCTGGCCAGTAGTACATATACATACTATTGTGTTACTGTTATATAACATATGTCGGTAGTAATAGTCTACACAATCCTGGAACATGTCCAGCAGCATGCATAGATAACCCCAATAACACAGAATGTAAGCTGTGCAGTAAATACATAGCAAGCATACCACAGGCATATATGGAAGCATTGTGGCCCTGACAATGGCATGCAGGTGAATAGCCTGTAACAGGCCAGCAATGATAGTGTCCACACAGGGAAAATGGCTACAAACACATTGCACAAAGCGTAGTACAGTACAATATCTGAGCCACTGGTAGGTATGTTGTAGCCATACCTATTGAGTTGTGTGTACAGTTTGTTGTCACTGATATGGTGGGGGGTGACAGTGATGTGTATTAGGAAATGTGGTAACCTTGCTGCATGACTTGCTCACACCTATGTCATTCTTTATGTCTTTCAGGCACAATGTCCCATGGAAGGCTGCCAGCATACACAGCAACTGAAAATGACATTCTGATGAATGACCTCATACAGCACTACACAGTCTTTTTTGGCCGGGCCACCCATGATCAGCAGGAGTGGATTGTACTGTGGAACAACCTAGTCTACAGGGTCAATGATGTCAGACTGCACAACTGCAGTTATGAGCATGTCCGGTATCATTGTTGTGACCTGCTTTGCAGTGCCCGTCGGCATGCTGCTGCAGTCTGGGGGGATCACTTCACCACAGGGGGAGACCATGTCATCCATCCACCTTTGACACGTATGGAGGAGATCATAGCCAGCCTCGTGGCACCTGCCTATCCAAATAGCCACCAACTGCCGGACACCTTTATGGAGGTGGGTGCCACTCACACACTGCCCAAGGAGCATGCAGGCAAGGCCACAGGGCACATCAGTAGATCACTGTTGCATATACATCCACATCGGTACAGGTAAATCATACATATCTGACATGTCATAGATAAATTTTGTTGCTGCATAGTAATGATAAACAGATGTGCATATGTGGTAGTACTGTGGACATGTACTGTTGATGTATTGCAGTGTTGCACCCACCCTGTAGCAATGCCACAGGTGTGGCCACTGACTTTGCATCTCTCACTCTCTTATGTAGATCCTTCCGGTATACCACCAAGGCAAGCAGCCTGTATCTGGTGAGTATGGTTTATGTAGATGCTTGCTAATACACCAGGCATGTAATGGTATATTCCATGCACACATCTAACACGTCTAACATGTGCATGTAAAGTTGCTGTTAAATGCACGGCATCACAGTGGTGACCATGATGGAGTATTGGAAGGATATGTCAGAAACCTGCATGATAACTAGCACCCTGATATTGTGGAATGTGTCCACAGGGAGTAACATAATGGTGGGAGACAGGGACATGTTTGCAACAACACTCATACACAGTGCAACATCAGTGTGTGTGTGTATATATATATATATATATATATATATATATATATATATATATATATATATATGTGTGTGTGTGTGTGTGTGTGTGTAGGGCAATGGAAACTTTTACAGAGTTACAGTATGGCTGAAGGCATTACTGTGGTCCACATTATCAGCTGGGACTAGGCTATAACATGTGGTGTTCAGTGTATGAGACACTGAAAAGTGACACACATGTGTAGGCCTTACTTGTCATGCATCTGCAAAAAGGCTGAAGGAGAGGGGGTGTCAGCATGATACACCAGTGCACTGCAGCAGGGATCCTAAGGATGCTATGAATGGCTGTTTCTGCACAGTCAGGATCAGTGGCAGATGTAACCCTACCCCCACAGCAATAGTGACGGCAGTGTGTGATCACCAAGGGATGTGCACATGAGTAGATCTTGCAATCATGCAGATTAGGGGGACATGTGTAGGGGAGACTGAACATACACTGGCAAATGCAGATGACCCACACTAGTATACCCCTGTCAGGAGTAGTGACTGCTGTAGTACACATAACAATAGGTGCAATGAACCGTCATGATAAGGCTGTGCACACATATGCCGACACAGAGTGTATGCATTGTGGTCAGCATCTGCACACCTAATACATTCAGTAGACACTGCATGTGAAAGTACAAGACATATGTCACATATCGGGCTCATGTACTGTTAAGATATGTGGTGATGTGGTCCCATGGCAGATTAAGGATGGGTGCGTCATATCAATAAGGGTGTGTACACCCCCCATAGCCATGGTATGCTCTGATGGTTGTCAGTGTAAGAGTACTGGATTGGTCATACATGGTCCGCTGATGTTGAGAGCTGTAAATCAGACATCAGGCATTCACAAATGACATCTGTCCACATATCATCCCAGGTATGTGTTGCTGAAAAACATAGGGGCATTGAGCATTAAAGCTGACATAACTGACACAGCACTACACATTCAGCAATGGGTTGTACACCTGTGAGGTGTGGTGCACAGTACATGGCAGGGTGCAGAATATGTGCACAGCAATACTGTGTACATGGGTGCAGTGGTATCCAGGGGAAGGGGCATCACCTAGTGACACAGCACATGCATCACACACATGTATACTGTTGCTAGCATGGATTGATTATAGCTGCACTGCATGCTGTTGTGTACCATATGTTATGCATTTTGAAAGATGGGTAATAGGAGGACTGTGTGTACTATCATTGTGAAATCTCACCTGTATGTGTGTGCATCCTAGTGGGTAGTTAGTTTGTCTGCAGGGTCTCTCTGATGAACTGGAGGGAGGTTGATGCATGTAGGATGTGTGTGGGCATGTGTGCATGTGTGTGTGTGCACATGTGTGATTGTGGGATTGTCCATACAGCAGTACCTCCCTTTGGGATCATGCAGTACATGGACATGGACTGCCACATTACACACCAAGAATACTTGTCATGTATGTAATGACAGGACAGCTGATAGTATTATAAGGTTTGTAGCAAGGAACAGGCATTGAGAGGGAAGGTAGACACCAGGTATACCCTTAATATTGCATTCAGCAGAGAGGTGACCGACAACCCACATATGCAGCACCACAAATGCATTGGGGAAGTACTAGTCAGCACCATGGAGTGTATCCATATATTACAGTTGTCACAAGATAGGCTGATTGAGCAGCATATCTGGCATATACTGAGCAATACATACACATGACACACCAGTGCGTGATATTATGGAGTGAACATAGTAGCCCACATATATAGGGGACATGCTCATGATGTCCGGACATACACAGGGTGAACACTGAATGACAGCAGTGAGGCCATCTAAAACTGCTACACACAGGTCAGGCAGATAATGTAGTTGTGTCGTGATCACTTGTCTAGGCATTTAGAGGAATGATATGTTAATGAGTGCATCAATGTGTGTATGTTACCAAGTGTGATGCAGGATGGGGAACACATGGAAATATACGTGGGAATGTCTGTAAAGTCACGGATTGGTAGGTATTACAGTGGTGTGTGTGTGTGTGTGTGTGTGTGTGTGTGTGTGTGTGTGTGTGTGTGTGTGTGTGTGTGTGTGTACTGTTAGGCAATGCTGTACAGGTTTTAAAGTGCATTTATTGTTTTCCCCCACAGGTGGCGAGGTGGGTCAGGGTCCCTCCTGCATGCAATCTGATGTTGGTGTCCATACAGACACTGAAGATGATGATAGTACTGTTGAGGCACAGGTGCAGTTGTCAGGGGCCAAAACAGCACCATTATTTGACATCCTCTTTTTAACCACCCCAACCCAGCACACAGTTTCAGTGGTCATACCAGAGGGACAGCTTGCGTTTGGTGACGGTGCACAGGAAAGTGTGGTAACCATGCCTACTGTGTCTGGTTGCAGCAGGCATAGCCAGATGTCCAGCAGGGCATCACATAGGCAGATGTCCCAGGGTGCTCATGGTAGGGCCACTGGACATCATGCCCCTGGCAGAGGCAACACAGCTGGTACCAGCAGGCACATGTGCCAGGCTGTCATGGCGGTGCAGGCATCTATAGAACGTTACACCAGACAGACCCTGAGGCTGCAGAGGGCTGCTCTCACATCTGTAAGTGACAATTCCAGTGAACTGGTTGTTGCCATCCGTGCGTTAACTGAGTTCATGGATAGAAGGTCTGGTGAGATGCTGGCCATCATCGACTGCGGTCTGTCCATACTTGAACATGTGGTGGGAATGTAGTGACAGACGTGTGGATGTAGGCCAGCAATGCCAACAGCTGGCAGTCAACGTGGACATGCAAGGACACCAAGGTGCTCCCATAGTGGCAATACCAGCCCCGGCACTGCGGGGGGTGCTGTCCATACCACACCACAGCAGGCCATGAGCACATGGTCCTGGCCAGTCCCAGGAGGGACCTGGTACCAGCGGACATTTGTCACCATCACGTAAGAGTTGCACATCGAGGCCTGTACCTGGACTTGCCCATGGAACCCCAGGCAGGCACATTCCACATGCCCATGGCCAGAGACAGTGAACTGCACACCCTGCCAGTTATAGTCTGCAGCTGTCCATAAACACCTGTGTAGGGCAACCACATGGCAGAACTGTGTGCATGCATACCCATACACTATACAAACACTCCTAGGGCAAACCGATGCCTACACACATATCACCATGCCCAGTTCACCTCAGTACACCACTTACCCACACACATGGTGTCAAATGTATGGCCCACCCTAAGCCTCTGGCAAACCAACAACACACCCTGTGCATATGATGATACCTGTGTCACATCCCTGCCATCCACACCATCGATGCAGGGACAGGCTAATATGGTTCTGATGCAAACAGTGACTGTACTACAGTGTACCACAGTATTGTAGTGTAACATCTAAGGAGTAAAGTGTAATGCATATATGTCAGGTAGTGTAGCCGTCCAGCAATGATGCATTATAGCTGTTAGTAACACTGGTTGATTGTGATCTCTATAATGTTATCCGCTTGTGTTGTAGATGTACATGTGTCAGCATGAGGATGGTCTGCCGTCATATTCCACAACAGGGTATGGTACTGTGGTGACACCATGGCTGTGACATATCTGGGGTACAGTTGAACACGTCACAGATTTGTAGAACAGTTATTGCCTGTGCCACATGTACAGGTGACCCGCTGGGGCATGTATAATCTGCAACCTGATGTAGACCCATTCACATACACACACACTGTTACTCGGCAACACTGGGACTAGACCCCTACCTAGGTATGCAGTGATACTGAAGTGTGCGGCTTCCATTGCACACACCATACAGCGTTTAGGGTGAGGTGTGTCCCAGGTTACATGTTACATGCAGAACATCCCCAGACATGTACAATATGCTAATGGAGGATGTAATGGGTGTATATGGACAATACATAGTGTGACATACCTTCATATACACATTAACAGACACATAACAGGCAGACACACATCTGAGGGACCTGGGCCTAGCGCTGCTAAATAACTTCACCATGTGTCCAATGTGTTACAGGTAGGCTGCACAAAGCAATTGCATAACTGGCCTGGATTGTGGTATCAGTTACCTGTATGGTTGATGGTGATAGTGGTAACCATGACGTGGTACATGGGACATATACCAGGTGTACTTTGGTATAATGACAGTGTACACAGAACCCACATCCCCCAGTGGATATTGTACTCCCTGAAACCCGTAATGACACTCTGACATACACACCATCACACATTGGCCACAACTGCGATACAACCCATTGTAGATCCCAACAGTGGTACTACAGGGATATGCATCTAATGCACATGCAACATGCATAGCAGGGTGTTGCATTGTCATGCCTCATGTATGGGAAGCAACAACACTATCTGTACTACTGTGTGGCAATGGGCATTGTAATAGGTGTATGTGGCTTTGGAATGCTGTACCCTACAGATAAATGGATATGCACACATACACACACTTGCCAGAACACAGTGGGTATCCCATGCCTATCAATCCATTTGTAAAACACTGTTGTGATGGTACTGCAAAGCTCGTGTAACTTGTATGAAGAGGAGCTTAACAGGGTACATGTAATGTCCCATACAGCAGCAACCACAACTGGCTATGGCAATGGGTGTTGCAGTGGTTGTAAAGGAACTCATGGAATTCCCACGTACAGGTGTTCTAACACACAGACACTGCTATACTCAGTCATGCACATGTGCACATGTGTCAGTACTGGGTTGCATCTCTGCAGGTGGTCATAGCTGTGTACCTAGCTATTGTCCAAGGAGAGATGAGTTGTGTAGGGGTTGTGTGTACAGCAGTATCCTGCCACCTGCCATGTGGCAGCAGGTAAGCTATCGACAGACACTACTGTAGAGACCCTCGAGGTGAGAGTGACATGCATCAGCCATTTCTTCAGGTGCCTCCTACACATGGCCACTGAGGTGATCAAGTTGACATGCATGCAACATGCATTACAACACATGGTTAGAGTCTGTCATGGAGACCTGTACCCAAGCATGTTCAGTTGACTGTGGTAGTGTAGAGGAGGTACCTGTGGCATGTGGTGTGCACAGGGTGTTATCTCCAATTTGTGCCAGTTCTTACACAGCTAGGCAGACATGTCAGTGCCAATCAAGCTTGGGATGCCTGTACATATCCTAGAGGGATACCTGCCATCTGCATATCTGTACAGGGACTGACAGTCATCAGCTTGGCAAGTAGCTATGCAGCAGGATGAATGTGTTGACAGATAGATGTTTGACAAAAATATGTATGCCATAACTACATGTCAGGAGCCCTCGCTATCATGTGCTGTACAGACGGTAGCCTACAGTTACATTCCACATGTCAGATCATTACCCAGTAGGGGTTATATACTGTGACACAGCTCACACACCAGGGATACAGCAGGGAGGCCTCAGAGTTCAGCTATGCCTGCAGGTGTGCCTGTTGTCAGTACTACATTTAGCACTCTACTCTTGCATGGGTAGGCACTGTCAACAGTAGTACCGTCATGATATACTACATGCCAGTGTAACAGCATGTACCCTGGGCTACTCCCCCTGTATGTAACACACTAACACAGATAACAGTACCGTACAGGCCTGATATACGTCTGTGTCCCAGACATGACACTCACACCCCTAGCTACTGTAATGACAACACATATGCACATGTATTGTACATGGCATTACATACACTTATTACAGATGTCATTACCCTGCTATGTTATTAGACTGGGTGGTGTGAACTGGTTACCAGGGCTAAGCAATGCTTAGCAGGTATCAACATTGCTGCAATATAACAGCTAAGCTGATATGCACACTGGTAAGCAAAGCCTACACTGTGTAAGGGCCCATACATTTACCCATAGCTTGGCACCACTTAGCTCCGTGCAAACCCACGCAAACACGCTTAAAGCTGCTCAAAACTGCCTTAACCATTCTGCATCTGACAGCCCTTGTTCTGCCCAGCAACAAAATGAACAGCCCTTGCAGGTCTTGAACCTGGACCCTGTACACTAAAGTCACAACACTTAACCACTACACCATGACCACTGTAAAGACAGCTTTTGTTTTTCCAAGATATCTGTCAGTACACATATTAATTAGTATTTAACAATTGCCTTTACTTCCACAATTGTGTAGTACTTGTTATTAATATGACTGTTGCCAAAAAACGAGGAACCAGTCAAAAGGTAACTAATAAACAAAACAGACTGGGTTTCGAAGACAGAAAAACTCCACTCTTTATTGGCTAGTACATACAACTTAACCCTACACAAAACATGCGATTTCATCCAGGCACCTCCCAGACTTCATCAGAAAATACACAGAATGTGAAAAAACTGTTTAAATAGTAAAAGGTTAACACTTAACAATTAATTAATGGATAAAGCTATACACACAACACAAATGACATATCAAAAAGGTGAAAGGGTTTCTTAAAAATATGAAAACATTTCTAAAAAACATTTTATATATAAAACATCAGTCCTCAGAAAAAATATACAAATATAAATAACAAATCTAATTAAAAATCATAATTTAGCCACCCTGAGTTTTAACAGTGGTAACAAGGAAATATGATAGTTTAGACCTGGGGATTTACTGGCATCCAAAACTATTTGCCAGTAGGTTTCAGGATAAGCCAACTTAGATTCCCATGGGCCTCCTCTGATGTCCCTAGGTACTAGCTCTAATATAAAAAACGTAAAAGTAGCTCCCCCACAGGTTAATGTGTGTCTATATAGTGCATTGGTAGAGTTGTACTTCCTAATATCATTGAAGTGTTCATAAATTTGAGGTTTCATTTGCCTCTCTGTTTTCCCAACATAAAACCCCTCACATTGACCACACGAGGCAATATAGACCACCCCACAACTATTACAGTGGTGTATGTATTGCCTAACAAAGTTTTGTTTCTTCCCTTAATGTAAATACTTTCCACGTGGGCAATGCGAGGGTATTGAGGACAAGAACCACACCTATACGCCCCTTTCTTCCTATGGGAGGGTACATGGGTGTTATTGTTCTGTTCAAGCATGTCCTTAATATTCTGTCCCTTTCTATAAATAAACTTAAGAGTGTGTTTCTTAAACACTTCAAGATCTGTAAGTTCAACAAATTTGCCCCATTCTCTTTCAATAACACCTCTAAGGAAATAGGAATCCTTACTAAAGTTAGTAACAAAAGCTCTATTATACTGCAAATCAGCATCCTCACTAGGTTTTTGGTGCTGCATTGAAAAAGAGCTGTTCCCCAAAATAGGAGGATATTTGTCATATCGACCTGCCATAACCTCGTCCCTGACCTCCTGAGTCATATTCTGGGGATAACCTCTTTGCAAACACATCCCAGTAATAATATCACATTCACTGTAAAAGTCTTCATCCACAGAGGTCATACGACTCACCCTCACTAACTGGCCCTTGATGATACCCCTTTTTTGGTAAACAGGATGGGCACTAGAGAACCATATATAGGGATTTGAAAATGTAGCCTTCCTATGAATTCTAGATTTAAATCCCTCTTTGGTCTTGGTGATGGCAACATCAAGATAGTGTATCAAGAGGGGTGTGGCTTCATAGGTGAATTTTAAAAAGGTGGTAGTGTGTGTCAAATAATCAATAAATTGTTCCAATTGGGCAAGACATTCATCCCAAAACAAACATATATCATCAAGAAATCTTTTTGTACAATTTCCACGAGTTGGAAAAGGGGCTATTGAACACAAATTTGCATTCCCACATAGCCAGAATAATATTGGCATATGTAGGGGCACAATTGGCCCCCATAGCAACACCCCATTCCTGCCGAAAGAACTCGCCCTCATAAAACAAAAAATTGTTCTTGAGTATAAGTTCGGCCAGTTCTATGCATAGAAATATATCATTCTCTGATACCCCCTGTTGTAGTCTGAGGGCTTCCTCCAACCATTCAAGCCCAAGATTGTGTGGGATGACCGAGAATAAATCAACAATGTCAATAGTAACAAAGATCAGGTCCTTAGAAAACAAATTTGGTTTGATATTGATAAGGAAGTCCCAGGAGTCCAATAAAATATGTTCATCCTGTTTCCATAGCCTCTTCAATTTCCAATCTAAATATTTAGCCAAGGGAGCAGTTTTAGAGCCTTCAGAGACTGTTAAGGGTGGATCCTTGGTGTTTTTGTGTACCTTGGGTATACCGAAAATGGATGATACCCTAGGCTTGTTATTTTCCAAGAATGTGTAAGTGGCAAAATCAATGACCCCTTGGTCAAACAAATCTTTAAGAGCTAAGTCGATTTTATGATATGAGATGTGTATTTTTTTCAGTGACACCAAGCTGTATTTGGTGTCATCATGCAACAAGGTACGCATCTTCCCCTCATAAAGGATCCTATCCATTAACCCCATCCCCCCACCTTTGTCTGGATTCATCACCCTCACATTAGAGTTAGAAGCCAACTCCCGCAACAATGTCTCCTCATTGATAGTTAAATTATGGGAAACCCAGGTGTGAGGGTGCACCCTACGGACTTCCCTCTCAAGTACCTGTTCCAAGTTTTTTAGTTAAGGATGCAGGTGGGGTTATAGGTGCTAGACCTGTGAGGTGCTGCCGTCTGGTTATTTGTAGCCACCTGCCAAAAAATAAACTCAAGATTCAGTTTACGGACAAACAATTTAATGGCCATAATAACCCTTGTCAAGTTGCTTTTATGGGCCGGGATAAACTTGAACCCCTTCATGAAAAGTTAAAAAAATTCCTCATTAACAGTGAGATCACTGTAGTTGAAAATGTTAAACCGTAAAAAACTAAAAACAGTTTTCTTTCAAAATAACACCGGAATCGGATGTCTCTGGTACCTGGGGTACCCTCCCCATTGTGGTTTGCAGGGCCCTTGTAAAAATGGTTTCCCTGAGGTTTGTTCAAGTTCTTAATCCTTTCAGACCTACGTGGACCCACCTCATACTCATAAGAGCCATTTTCAAACTCATGGGTATCCAAGGAAGTGTTTACAATATTAGGATTGTCGTCCCTCTTAGGTACATTATGATTTTGATTAAAATTCCCCCTGAACCATTCCTACCATCTTGAAAATAATGAGGGTGTGTCACTGGGGCCGGGTATTGTCTACCGTCCCTATACTTCTTCAAGTCTCTATCCATCTTTTTGTATTTTCTTTTCAAAATGTCTTCACATTTCTCATCTACACGTTTTCTAATGTTAAAGTACCTTGCCCTTTCCTGTTCAATGCTGAATAATAAATCATGAGTAATGACCTCATTAAGTTTGTTAATACTAGTTTTAAGGCTATCCATTTCATATTCGTTGTTCTTGATGATAGCCCTCAAAATATCAAGACCACATTTATCAAAAATACTCAATAATTCAGAGTGAAAAGCAGACCCTACTACAACATTATTGGGGTATTTGTGTATACGCAATACATATATTGAGGCATGTATAGAGGCAAATGAAATGGTGAATTTATGAACACCTCAATGATATTAGGAAGTGCAACTCTACCAATGCACTATATAGACACACATTAACCTGTTAGAGCTAGTACCTAGGGACATCAGGGGAGGCCCATGGGAATCTAAGTTGGGTTATCCTGAAACCTACTGGCAAATAGTTTTGGATGCCAGTAAATCCCTGGGTCTAAATGATCATATTTCCTTGTTACTCCTGTTAAAACTCAGGGCAGCTAAATTATGATTTTTAATTAGATTTGTTATTTATATTTGTATATTTTTTCTGAGGACTGATGTTTTATATATAAAACATTTTTAGAAAGGTCTTCATATTTCTAAGAAACCCTTTCATCTTTTTAATATGTGATTTGTATTGTGTGTATAGCTTTATCCACTAATTAGTTATTAAGTGTTAACCTTTTACTATTTTAACAGGTTTTTCACATGCTGTGCATTTTCTGATGAAGTCTGGGAGGTACCTGGATGAAAACGCATGTTTTGTGGAGCATTAAGTTGTATGTACTAGCCAATAAAGAGTGGAGTTTTTCTGTCTTCAAAACCCAGTCTGTTTTGTTTAATATGACTGTTGCATCACATATGTTGGTTTTAACATACTGTATACATAGCAGATACATACGGTGAGATACATCTGGGAGAGTATACACAATCGTGAGGTTTACACATGACAGGAATATGGATATATACATATACTAGATTGATATATGTCTACATGTACATACACATGTATATTCATACATAATTCTGTATACACATCTGTATAGTGCAACATATATATGGCCATGTGTACATCTCTTCGTATGTACATATACATATATATATATATATATATATATATATATATATATATATATATATATATATATATATATATATATATGCATATGTATATACATGTATATATAGATATATAGCTATATATGTATGCACATCCTATGTGTACAGATATGCCTATTTATATAGATATATATGTAGATATTCATAACTATATGTGCATACATATCTATTCTGATATACCTATTACTGTCAATATATATGTAGATATCCATAAGTATATGTGCATATGTATCTCTATCTGTATATGTGTAGACATATATTGCTGTGTATATGTATATAGCTGAGTGTTTATATGTATATATATGTACATATACCTATCCATCGATGTATGTCGATATGTATATGTGTATATATCTATATCGATATATGGATAATTATATATACATATATGTCCACCATATATCCTGAACATGGAGTGGAGCTCTACCTCAGCCCCAATAGTCCCAACCTCTTCATGCAAGGGGATGTCAGGTATGTAGTGAAGGTATATATGTAGACTATTTCTACTGTGATAGGGGTTGTCTTCACAGACATGTTGTGTGTTGGAGGTCACATCTGCTTTTAACATGTGCACCATTGGCTACTGACAGACATCCTAAGGATATCATAGTACAGTACGACTGCAAGCACAGTAATGATCCTGTGGACTACAGCAGAGATATGGCTAATAAATTTGGAAAGTCTGACACACTCTGGTCATTCCAGAGGTATATACAGAACCCCTTAGTGCAAGACATGTGGACCAAGCCTGACAATGTGGATGTTAACAGCAATGTAGATGAGTATATCACGTACATACCCCATAGGTTATGCATTCACACACCCCGTCTGTCCTTACACATAATAATCGCTGGTACAGAGATGCCATGGCCACATACTAACCACTAGTTAGTGACATACATATGTACAGCATCCCACTACTTTGTCTGACATACATGACTACTATGGTGGCCTGGCAGCAGTATATCTGACAAGTATTTGGACATAACATCACACTGAGTAAGTACACTAAGCTGCTAGGAATGTAACAAAGCAGTGTGCAGGCTACAGGCAGACTGCCACAACACTGGCCTACATTTCCTATGGGGGGGAATACACATGCACCTGCATATATAGCAGGCTCTATAGGCATGTCACAGCACAGAGTAACAGACACCTGTGTGAAAGTGTGTAACCACAACCAATGTGAACACAGCCACAGCCACACATGGTAGCTAGTGTAATATTACAGTATATGGACTATCTGATCAACACCATCCTCATATGTGCCACTCACACACTAACCCTACATATAATGGGCCACTACACAGTGTGGTCCGATGCCTGTCTGTGGTATGGGACATGTGTGTGTGTTTGGCTCTACAAGCATGTTACATCAGATAGAATAGGACCAAGAACAATGACATCTACCACAGTCTGTACACAGGCCAAGGTACAAATTTACAATATACACAATGTTGACAATCAACATAAGTACACAGACCTAAGTACTGTACACACAACCACAGAATGCCCAGGTTATGTCCTCAAAGAGAACCCCTACTATACATAACATGTGTCGCAGTCTGATATCTCACGGACTTGTTATCATATATGATGTCAATACGTTATGGTGTACAGGACATATGCACCTCTTACTGCATGACATATGTACACAGGTTGCCAGAGTTGTGGCTTGAGGCACAAATACAGGGCCAATATTGACATGTTGCTGTGATAACCTCATACATTTACTGTTGTAGCAGGGTTTGTTGCAACATATGTCCTACAAGGGATATGAGGTCAGTAACTCCCATGTCCGTCACCATGTACTGACTGCAATCCTCACACTATGCTTCTGTAGTTCACAGATAGGTGCTCTGTAAGTAATACAAGAAACAAAAGGCACCACACACTGCCCAGTCTGCAGATGACCCTACAGATGGGGTTTCCTTAGAAACACAGCACTGTCATGACAGGTATTAAAACATGTAGACCAGCCATATCCACACGCACACCCTGTTGAACCAACATTACTCCAAATGCAGACTAGCAACACTTACATTCTGTAGTTATGTCAGGCACATCCCCATCGTGTGTATTGGCCTGTTTCCACAGTGTATGTTGTTAGAGGTAAATCCCCAATCCATCTGAGATCCTGTTTGTCAAACAACAGATCTAGGTCCTGTACACAGTGAATGAAAAGGCCCAACACCAACATGATGTTCCTAGATATTGGAATGTGTTTCCATGCAATTGGCTATGGGAATGTTACCACAGCTGTTCCATGTGCAATCAGCTAGAGGATGGCTGCAATTCGTGCAGAGGCCATCAGCTGATCATGAGCATCACTTACAAAACACATGCTGCTGCCTAAGCAAAGCAGGTGTAAGTCTCCACATCCACTAGAGAGGGAGTGAGAGAGGCAGACAGAGGCAAAGTGAAGTCAGGGAGGGGGTGGGAGAGTAAACCCTAAGCATGTTTGTGTCACACATCTACCAGTACAGGGTATCAAATCCCTGACTGACTATGTATTGCTATCACATGTCTATGTAGTTACTGGATGCACCACATAGCTTACATGTTGAGGAGCTCTCCAGACGTAAATGTGATGGTGAGTGACATCTGCAACAGTGATATGGTAGCTATACGGTAGGTGTAGTACATGTGCTCATCCACATGAACAGGTGTCAGCGTCAACACAGCCACACTCTCTCAGGGACCCATACACACTGACACACTTGGCAGGGTCAGGAATACACCTCCTCACTAGTTAGTTTGCCACAATACAGTACTGTGCAGGTATCACATGCACCACAGGGGTTATCCGGAGGTTATATGGGCAAAGGGTATGTGGAGGTGTCAGACATCAGACAGCATGCTTCAGTTTGCCAATGGGGGTTGTAGTGAGTGTGAATGTGATCAAAAGCATCATACACCACACACACAGACACAGGGTGCCAGTACTGACATGCATGGGTGTATTGCTTCATGGGTGTGTAGTGGTTGACTGTGCCAGATGGCTATACAAGGCTAGGTGATGGGTATAACTTGGCATCAGGCCACATGACAATAGTCTGCAGTGTGGCTCAGGAATGTAGTGTCTGGATTGGCCCACACAGGTGGGTATTGTATTCACCATCCAGTCATCTAGTAACTATTGTGTGTGGCCATTGCTGTGCATTGCTTGTCATGTATGTGTTCTTTAGTCCATGACATGGACAGTATCTGGGATGTGCACATGTCCCACATGTATGTACAATGACATGTGGAACTGTACTTGGGGTGTCTGGCCCCATGTTGGGTACACAGATTTTTATCATCAGATGTGCCAGTCCTGGCCTCATGTGGCAGGAACTGGTAATGGACAGCAGGTTGACCCTCCATCTACATTCATAGCATGATACAGGTATTCCCTGGGGTCAGTGGCATCTGTCCATACTGGGCATGTGTTTAAGGCATGGTATGTCCTTTGTGGGTCACATTTGATGGCACCACAGATGTTGCAGGTATCCAGTGGGGAACATAGTGAAAGTGCACTGTCTGCATGTATGTGCCTATGTACTGATGGACAGGGTGCCATGCCCTCTGTAGTCCACTGCAATCATACCGTAGTTACTATCTGTGGGCAATATGCAGGGTACTATCAACATAGCGGTTGTTGTCTAGGCAAGTGTGTCTGTGTATGAGACATGGGTTGAGAGTGTTCTCTGGGTTATACACGCATTGCTAACTTTGTTCACCAGGCCTTGATGTTACATGTAGGGGTATGGATTGGCAGCCCAGCCTCTCGGCTATTTCAAATCTGTTATCCCTGTAAGGTGGACATTGCGACATATAATAGGGCCACCATATAAGAAATTTGCAAAACCCGTTCCACAATGAATCCAGTTGTTACACACTCACAGCCACCTCCACATAGGATACAAATGACAAATACACACAAACACACACACACACACACACACACACACACACACACACACAGGCACACACACCTGCCATGTCTGGGATTAAAACTCCTGACTAACTAGTTTATTACACTACAGCACTACACAGTTACAGGATGCACTACGGAGATTATTGGGCTACACTGTTCCCAAAGGAGTATTTCACAGTTGCTGAAACCAGCAGCCTTGCCAAAGCAAGGCATTTGATCTGTAGTGAATGTGACTAGCCTAAAATGCATTGCTCTGTACACAAACAAAGGAACACACACACAAACATCCACACTTGCCATGTGTGGGAATAGAACCCCTAACACAGTACTATATCACAATACAGCATTACAATGTTATAGGACATGCCATGGAGATTACTGGGCTACAGCTTTCCCAAAGGTGTATTTCACAGTGAATGACATCAGCAGCCATGCCAGTGTAGGGCATTTTAATTGTAGTGTGTGTGACTAGCCTAAAAAGCATTGCTCCCTACACAGAGACACACACACAGTTGCCATCTCTGGGATTAGAACTCCTACCTAACTAGTTTATCACACTACAGCATTACACAGTTAAAGGACATGCTACATAGATTTTATTTATTTTATTTTACATTTGTTTACCGAGAAAGTCCGACTGGAACTAGGTCCATTTACAGCGGAGGCCTGAGGAGAAAATCTCCAACAACAATTTTATAAAGTGTTATATATACAATCAAAAAAATTTCATACAATAGTTCTTTCCAGGCAGGTTTACATTACACATAGTGGACCCTGGATGTCGGTTATTTGGGAAGGAAAAGAAAACAAGAAATACACACATTGTCTAATGCAATCAAAGTGACATCGCACAAGGCAATATAGTAGCAAAAAGTAAGCCCTGTTCTAGGAGTTTCTGAAGTGCTGAGTATTAGGCATAGTGAGCAGTGAGAGAAAGGAGAATAGAAGAAATGGAGGAGATTAGGAAAGCATTTATGCAATGCAAAGACAGAGCCATGACTGCAAGAGGTGTGGCTTAAGTGATTTTCTTAAACAGTGAGATAGATGTTGCTGAGGAGATATTTTGGGGGAGCTTATTCCATTCCTTAGTGATGGTATGAGAGAAGACGGCTTTCCCTGCAGTGTTGTTGGCTTTGGATATACAAAGCTGGGTCTTGTTTGATGAGTGTAGAGGACGGTTTGCTGAATATTGGTTTAGTAGTTGGTTTAGGGCTGGCATTTTGTGGGGATTCATTAGTATGTTGAAGGTGAGCACTAGCTGTTGATACCTAATTATTAGCTGAGGGAGTTCTAACCATTGTAGGTGATTTAAGGCAAGACAGTGATGACTTTTAAAAGTGGAGTTATTGACACATTTTGTAATCTTATTGTAACATGATTCTAGTTTGTCTAGGTCTGTTTTCCTGATGTGAATTAGGATTGGTGATGCATATAGTAGGGTAGACAAGAGGTGGGTTTGGGCTAGTGTGATTCATGCTTGGTCTGATAGGAACTGTTTGTGTTTGTATAAAGTTCCTAATTTTTTAAGTACCTTTTTAATGGTTTGAGAGATGTGGACATTGAAGTTAAGATCCTGATCTATTTCAACACCGAGTAGCTTAGTATGGGGGGAGGGAGAGATTATTGTGCCTTGTTGGAGGTGATGGTGAAAGAAGGAGGTGTGGTTTTGGATTTGTTGGGGGTGAAAAGAAGTACTTTGGTCTTCTTGGGGTTTAGAATAAGGTGGATATCAGTAATCCATTTTTCTACGGAGCAGAAGGATTCTTGGGTAAGTTTATGAAGAGTGGTTATGGTTGGGCCTGAGCAGATTAGGGTTGAGTAATCTACGTACTGTATAAGTGATGCATGCAGGGTGGCGGTATGTGGTTTGTTGGTGAAAATGGTAAATAGTAAACGACCTAGTATTGATCCTTGTGGAACGCCTATAGTAGTTAGTAGTAGTGGTGATAGTATGCCTTGCCCTTTTACTGACTGTTTTCTATCAGAGAGATAGTTTTTGAATCAGGAAGTAGCAGAGGGGGCAAAGGAGATGGTGGTTAGAGTGTCTATAAGTAGGTTATGTGAGACCATGTCAAATGCTTTAGATAGATCTAAGAAAATGGCTGATACAAAGTTGTTGTTTCTAAGTTGATTAATCTGGTTGTTAAAGGAGAGAAGAGCAGTGGTTGTACTATGGTTTGGGTGGAAGCCATGCTGTGTGAGGGACATGAGATTATGTGAGGTTAAGAAGTGCATCACCTGGGTGTGAATGCATCTCTCCAGGAGTTTAGAAAGGGGGATAGGATAGCAATGGGTTGGTAGTTTTATAGTTCATAGGAGTTGCCGCCTTTGTGTAGGGGTATTATGTATAACATAGTTGGGGAATGTAGGCTTCCTGTATGGAGCAGTTTATAAGAAGTGAGATGGGGTAGACTAGGGATTCTGCAGCTAATTTTAGGAAAGTAGTGGGTAGGCCATCTGCTGCGTGAGTGGTGGATTTTAGTTTTGAGAGTAATTTTTTTACTGTGGTGGTTGGTATGGGTGAGAGTGTAAAGGGGGGTATACTATTGTGATCTATAGTTGGGGTGAATATGGGGTTATTGTTGGATAGCTGGGTAGATAATGATAGAATATATTCTGTGAAGTGATGGTTAAACTGGGAAGCTATACTGTCATTATCATTGTTGGTGTTGGGAGCTGGGGTGGTAGTTTGGCCAGGTTTTAGAAGGGAATTTATAGCCTGTCAGAACTTTTTGTGGTTTTTGGAAAGATTCTTTTGGATCCCTAGGAAGGAGTTCTGTTTGTCCATTTTGATTTGTTTTTTGGCCTAGTTCTGAAATTGTTGATATTTTTGTTTATCTTGTTGGTGTTATTCTTTTTCCAGTTCTTCCAGGCATTATCTCTGGCTTTTAGTAGTACTTTTGTTGTCCTATTTAGCCAAGGGGCATAGTTAACCTTAGTTCTACATTACCTGATGGGAGTTAGTATGTTTAGAACTTTCATAAAAGTATTATTGAAATATTCAACTACTTAGTCTAATGCTAGGGTTTGTACTGGGTGCCAGTTACTTTGTAGTAGTACTGTTAAGAATTTGTGGATTTTCCTTGTGCTCATCTCTGGTCTCCTTATATAGTATAGGTTTGGGTATGTTTACCTGTCTATGAAGGAGGAATGTGGGGCAGTGGTCACTCAGTATATCAGGTAGGCAGCCCACATGATAATTTTCTTTGGGGAGGTTAACTAAAGTCCAATTGAGAATGGAGTGTTTACTGGATCTTTTGTCAACTCTGGTGGGTTCTTGGATTAATTGTGAGAATCCAAATAAGTTTATATGGTTTGAGGGATTGTTGGCATTGCAGGCTAGCCAGTCTAGGTTTAGGTCACCTAGCAGGATGGTTTCTTGGGGCAGGTTGATTTTAGCCCATTGCAACATATCCTCTATTACAGGTGAGTTATTTCCTGGAGGAACATAACTGCAGAGGATGTTGATTCGCTTTTTGTTTTTGAGGGAGATAATGCAGGCTAATGTTTCAGAATTTCCAAAATTGGGAAGTGGGGTTTTAAGGGGTTGGAGGTTAAGTGTGTTTTTAAATAAGATTGCAACTCCACCACCCTTTTTGGCATCTCTGTCTTGCCTTAGAATGTTATAACCGGGGGGAGAATTTCTTCATTTTGAGTGGTGGGTTTTAGCCAGGTTTCAGTAATGGTTAGTATATCTGGGGAGTAGTGGGCTATGAATGTGTGTAAGTCCTGTAGTTTGTTGGATATACTTCTTGAGTTTAGTTTAATAATAAGTACATCTGTTTCCTGTTTGAGGGAGAGAATTTCATAGCTTGGACCTGGGTTTGGGTGTATGCCTCCTGAGATTAGTAGCCATCTTTTGAGGAATAACTTGAGTTTGATGGTGTGAGCTAGGTCTGAATGATGTCTAGCTGCTGTTATTCTATGGGGAAGTAATGTGGTGTGTGGTTTGTGTATATAATATAATGAGTTACTATTAAATAGTGTGGGGCAGATTATAATGTTTGTATGTGTATGTATATGTGTGTAGGTATGTGTTATGTGGAAGGTAGTGTTTAATGGCATGTTAGTATGTATGGATGTGGTGTAGGCTAGAGTAGTGAGTTAGTAGCAGCAGAGGTAGTATGCCTTGCATGATTTGTCAGGGATTAGTAGAGGGGATGTATGCATGTAGGAGGGTGTGGTATGAGAGTGGGAGTGGATATGGCACTTGAGGGATGGTGATAAGGTGTAGAAGTAGGGGGTGTGACTATTAGCAGTATAAGGTTATGAGCACTGGGCGCGGTTGGGAATTGGGGGCAGGGTAGGGGAGCGGAGTGAGCCCAATGGGTGAACGGAGCAGGAAGAGCTGAGAGGTGTGAGAGTCCCCTGAGAAACAATCAGTGAGTTGGCCCCTTGGAAATGGAAAAGTTCAACAGCTATATGCAAGGTAAGTGAGATTCTCTGGGGGGGGGGGGTAATACACAGCAGTCTAGGGAGGGGAGATAGGTAAAAACCAAATATACAATATAGAGAACTACAAAGGCTAGGGGTGCAACTAAATAGGGCTGGTATATGAGGTACTGTTATCTATAAGTGGGTAATTGCTGCCACCTTGTGGTGAAATTGTACAGTGATACAACTATTCTGTAAGATACAGGCAACTAGAAATTATTAAATCAGGGAGGGAGTTAAGGGTGTCTATGGATGGCAGTAGGCTGCTATCATGTTACGCCGTGAGTGCTAAGGCATTAAAACACAAACAAACTAGGTGGAAGAAAGTAGATAGTTCTTACTTAAACATGAAGTAACAATAGGTGGAAACCCGTAGATAGTTCTACATACATGCTGACTCCTGTTTGAGGGAGAACACACTACAAACAGCACTGTGGCTGTTTTGGGTCCAGGCAGTCCAGGGATGATCTCCTTAGGAAGTTATAAAGTCTTTGGTGGTTTACTATAATCAGAGGAGCACCCGAAGTTGGAGGGCGAGGGTAACAGCAAGTCGCTGACTCCTGTTTGAGGGAGAACACACTACAAACAGCGCTGTGGTTGTTTTGGGTACAGGCAGTCCGGGGATGATCTCCTTAGGAGGTTATAAAGTCTTTGGTGGTTTACTATAATCTAAGGAGCACCTGAAGTTGGAGGGCGAGGATAACAGCAAGTTAAACACAACGTAACAATAGGTGGAAACTTGTAGATAGTTCTACATACACGCTGACTCCTGTTTGAGGGAGAACACACTACAAACAAATTACTAGGCTATACTTTTCCCAAATGTGTATTTCACAGTGAATGACATCAGCAGCCTTGCCAAATTAGGACATTTGAATTGTACTTAGTGTGACTAGCCTAAAAAGCATTGCTCCCTACACAGACAGAGACATACACGCACACATACACACACATACACACACACACACACACACACACACACACACACACACACACACACACACACACACACACACACAGTTGCCATGTCTGGGAGTAGAATTCCTACCTAACTAGTTTATCACACTACAGCATTACGCAGTTACAGGATGCACCACAGATATTACTGGGCTACAACTTTCCCAAAGGTATATTTCACAGTGAATGACATCAGCAGCCTTGCCAAAGTAGGGCATTTGAATTGTAGTGAGGTTGACTAGCCTAAAAAGCATTGCACCCTGCACAGACAGAGATACAAACACACACACACACACACACACACACACACACACACACACACACACACACACACACACACACACACACTGTTGCCATGTCTGGGATTAGAACTCCTACCTTACAAGTTTATCACACTACAGCATTAAGCCATTCTAGGACACGCCACAGAGATTACTGGGCTACTCCATTCCCAAAGGTATATTTCACAGTGGATGACATCAGCAGCCTTGTCATAGTACAGCTATGGGGAGGGCAGTGTGTGTGCATGGGACATAACCCATTCCTCTAGAGGTTGACACACCACACGTAGGGTTATATTCTGCAGGTACATGTATACAGCTGTTAGATGACTACTGCCTTGTACAGTCATGTTGCACAGCTAGGCCTTGCACCACATACTCTGTAATGCTGACGGATACCAGTGGCTAATTTCTACAGTGAGTGACATTTACACATCATGTGGTTGTAGCCATTTGGCTGTGTGCTGGGTGGGACAGGCCTCATGATGGATGGCTCTCTGTCACTGTCACTCTCTTCCGCACATCTATGTATGTCTACTTTTGACTTATTATAATGTGTTGTCCTTGGATATATGTCTGTATTCCTATCCACTGTGTGTGCAAAGCATGACTGGTGCATACTGAGGAGTGTATTTACTAACATCTGCAACTGGCAGATATGTATGGTCCACTGTTGTTTGCAGACATGGGCTTCATTTGTTTAAGTGTGTGAGCATGCCCAGTATGACCTTTCAGTATGTTGCTGTCTGACATTGCCTTCATTTCTCTAAGTGTGTGAGGATGCCCAGTATGCCCTTGTGTAATGAATGTGTTGGTCCATTTCAGGTAGTTTGTACTCCAGTGCCGACCTTTGTGTTGTACACCTACAGGTAGAAAACTGTTTCTGCAGGGTATCCATAGATCGTTTGTCAATATGGGGACAAACTGTGCACGGGATAGTGTGTACTGTAGGTGATTGTGTCTGTGCTACTTCTGCTACATGGTACCGATATTAGCAAAGATATTCAGACATGTTTTCTGTTATACACTGTGATGCTTTATATCCTCAAGTACTGTCAGATGGACATTCTTGCTCACAGTGATGTCCTGGGGGACAAGGGTGACTGCAGCTGTGGCCGGTATTGTGGGCAGACACCTACATATTCATGGTAAGTTATGCCATTCTGGAGGGGGAGCTGCAGACACTTGCTGCTGGGTCTGTGTATCTGGTTCAGCACCTTGGTACAGTGCTGGCAGAGGTTCCCATACTTGTACATCCATTGACATGACAGTATGGCCTTATCCTGCTGTAGCAATACCTCACAGCTGTACAAATTCACACAGGTTACCCAGAGGCAGGGGCCATGATTCAGGTCATTACCCATATTGTGGTGTATGGGCAGGTTTGTAGCCACCCATTTATGTGTTTGCAGCCAGGGATAGTGTGTGCACACAACTGTGTGTCGGACCTTGCACATTCCATGCTGCCCATGCTCCCCCCCTCTATTATTCTATCCTCTTCCATACATTATGCATACATTCTCTGATACTTTCCCTAAGGTTATCACCTCATCACAGCTGTGTGTTGGTGTTGGTCCACAGTTCATGCAGTGGGACATGGTGGACATGTTACTGTGGTTTGTCCATATGGCCTTGCATACGGCTTATGTGGAGTGGGTTATGTTGTTATTTGGGTGTCCATGACATAACATGCATTGGCAGTAGGTGTGAGACACAGGCCTTTGGCAGAGGCCTGTAGGTCATTTGGTGATGATGCGGGCCTGCTGTGGCAGGCCGTTGCATTCTGTCAGTCCTACACTCTCAGACCACTATACAGTATATTCCCCTGGGGTGACAGGGTAGGTGTGCTAGGTGTTCATACCAATACTTTCTATCAGTCTTGATCAGGTGGTGTGGATGCTGGCAGGGTGCTACCTACAGCTAGGGACACACTTGCATGGGAAACCTGCACTGTATGCTACATTCTTTCGCTATTGCCATATACAGGTTGGGTCATATTTTACCCATTCCCAACAACAGGGATACAACTAGAGAGGTACATCTGGGCAG
Organism: Protopterus annectens; assembly: GCF_019279795.1. Classification (NCBI taxonomy): domain Eukaryota; kingdom Metazoa; phylum Chordata; order Ceratodontiformes; family Protopteridae; genus Protopterus; species Protopterus annectens. The sequence goes on from NC_056725.1 coordinate 412,130,990, forward strand.
TGTTTGGGTGAGCTGGGTGTATGTGTGCTATGAACACTACTTGCACAAATATGCATGGGGCATTCCAGTTATGCTAGCATGTGCAGGTACATCAGCTGTTTCCCAATACATCAGTCCTACCACCTTTGTGATCTGCAAGTGTTCGGCCAGAAGACACCGGTATCCCCTACTACAGGCCCAAATAATGTGATGCATATCTGTATGTTCAATTAAAAGGGTGTGTCCATTTCACAGTTACACATTATATACTGTATGTCTGGGGTACTTTTCCCTGTGTACTGCTTGTATATCTAGCCCACTGTTCATATGTATGCAGTGCTCAGCAATAAATAGTGGACTGTATTCACAAAAATCTCCGAGGTGGCCCTTGGCAACTCAAGCTTGAGGAACATGAACTGATATGGCAGTTACAGACAAATGCATATGTATATCCAGGTTTAAATGAAGCATGTTCTATTAAATGCTCACTAAAATTAAAAGCATTGGATAGGTAATAATTTGATTAAGTATATATAGATGGCTTAATGCCTAGTTGTTGTTATAAAAGCTTTTAAAATTAAAAATAATATTTATTAGTAAGCATTGCTGGAAGATTATATAAGTTTAATATTTAATATTTATTGCTAAGCACTGCATACATATGAACAGTATGAAATGATTTGATATCATCAGATATTATACATTGAGTGAATTTAAATTTATATGTGTAAGTTTTGGTTGAAAGTGGGGAATATTCCTTTAATTATGTTGAATGGTCTTATGATAATTAATTTAATCAATTTAATTAATTGGTTTGATTATTTAAACCATGGATTTAATGGGTAATATTGTCTGAAGAAGTACATTGGAATATTTGTACGAAAGCGCTAACAATAAACGGTCTGTGTGATTTTACCTTGCCGCTAGTATTTTTGTTTTCAAATGCTACAATCTATCCTGCTACTGTGGCCACCTCTAGGCATCTGTGCTCCACTGGTATTATACCTACACATACATGTTACTACATTTCTACATAGGATTGGGGGGGCACACCTGACTGTTACTACATGTCTACATAGGATTGGGAGGGCACACCTGACTGTTACTACATTTCTACATAGGACTGCGGGGCACACCTGACTGTTACTACTGTCTACATAGGATATGGGGGGGCACACCTGACTGCTTCTACACTGCTACACAGGATTGGCGGGGGCACACCTGACTGTTACTACATGTCTACATAGGATAGGGGGCACACCTGACTGTTTCAATACTGCTACACAGGATTGGGGGGGCACACCTGACACTTGTACACATTTGCTATGACTGTACAGGTACATCAGGTACTCCATTTCATTCTGTTTTCTAACCTATTATGCTGACTAGAGGCATGTCAGTGTACTACAGGTCTTATGTTTGATTGACATACATATTAGTATCTGACTTCCTACCCTTCGGAACTAACATCCCACTGCCTGACCTGATGTAGTCGGTCTGTCTAGGCTTGGGGGGGGTTACCCATAAGCATCATTCATTGGCCTTAACACAGCCTTTGTTTGTGATTGTCTACACCTGTCTTGCTGGCTGTGACTGTTGTTGGGTATGTGAACCTCTCTGACTGGCATGTGTGTGTCATATGGACACACGTGTCCCAGCACATTTCCTGCAGTGGGATTTGTTACCATGTGTAGTACTTGGTACTATGGTGACATCCGTATTTGTTACAGATCTCATGCTGCCACTATAAGTGTCTACTATCTGCTGGCATCCCATTCAGCCACCCGATTCTCTTGCATGCTCACATCCATATCATAGATACAAGTAATAACGCATACTACTCCAATCAGCAATCAGTGAGGATGGTGCTGGAGGATGCCTATGTCGGATGCACATAGTACACTCCATATACATGGTTGAGCAGAGGTAGTGTCATGATTGGCATCCCATTTACTGTATGTGCAAGTCAGAGAGAGGTGTCATTCCCTGGGTCTCTACTGTGTCAGTGTATGTGCTATGCATTGCCTCTTTGACAAGGCCATGGCATACTGGGCCCCCTCCATCTGCCTACCAGGGTAGGCTCAGGTTGTTCCTCCTCTGAGTCACTCTGTGCCTGTGCAGGCATTGGCATGGGTGGGGGGCTGTGTGGCCCTGCCCCGTGCTATTCCTGCTGCAGCTTTTTCTGCAGGATCATATTGTGTAGCATGGCACATACGATAAGTTGGGTACATGTAGCTGTTGACTACTGCAAGGTTCTACCAGATGTGTCCAGGCACCGGAACCATGACTTTAGCATCCCAAACACATGCTCTATTATGATTCTGGTCTTTGTGTGTGTGCCTCAGTATGGCGTTCTTGTTTGGGTGTGTGTGCATTTCTGATGGGTGTCATCAGCCACGGCTCCAGTGCATAACCAACATCCCTCACTAGGTGACGGTAAGGGATGTCCCCATTGGCAAATCTCTGGTACAGCTGCGTCAGATGACAGATGTGGGAATCGTGATAGCTTCCAGGGCAGCCAGCACACACATTCATTATAATGCCCTGGGCAATGCACATGACCTGGCAGTTGATGGCGGGGTAGCCCTTGCGACTGATGTAGACCCTACCCCACTCACCAGGTGTTGCTTTGATGCATATGTGTGTGCAGTCTATAGCACCCACCACCTCAGGGTATTCTGCTATTTGGTGGAAGAGATGCATATTGCTGGCCAACACCTCACGGGTGTTGAGGAAATATATGTGCTCACCGGCATGTGCTGACATCGCACCCAGGAACTGGTGGAATACTCTGGATGCTGATGCCTGTGAGATCCCCATGATATCCCCAGTTGGGCTTTGGGATGTACCTGTGGCTAGTATTCCTAGGCCTACACATACCTTGGTATCCACTGGGATGGGTTCCCCTCTGTTAGTTCTGTGTGTCAGGCATGGCCGGCACAGCTCAACAATTTGCTGTAGGAGGTCCCTGTCCACCCTATAGCGCTCCACTATCTCCAGCTCATGTAGTCCCTGGTAGGTTACCCTGGGTCTGTACAGCCTTCTCCGTCTCCTCACTGTGGGTTGGTTGACAGCATTCTCATCCTCACCACCCTCAGTTTCTTCCACATGTTGATGTCTGATAGCTGCTGCAGCCCCTATCATTCTGTTGTTTTTGTTTGCTAAAATTTCCCTGCTTGTATACACTGGTGGTGTGGAATATGTGGGAAAAACTAGAGAGAAAGGTGTTTGCATAGTTTATAGTAGTGTGCTGGGCTCGGCTGGTCTGCTACCTGTGTAATTGGCTGATTCTGATATGTTTCACCTGCCAGCTATGCTAGCTCTCCTAGATTATCTTCCTACTGTACTTTTCCCTTCTCATTGTCTTCCTGTTTAAGCCCAAAGGCGTGCCGTGCAAACACAGTGCTGCTATTTCCTGGTTTACTTTTTTTTCCTTTAAAACATGGTGCACAGCGCACACACCCACTTAGGCAATGTAAAGAGTGCTAGGCAGGCTCAGACACAACCCCTTGCTTAGCTCTGCTAAGCTAAGGGCAAACCCGAGCCACAAGGCTCCAATATGTTTACAGTATGCCTGACACACCCCCTATGATGTCAGCTAACTCCTAGGCTTGTACCAAGCTATTCCTGCTCTTACACTGTTGGGTGCTGACTAGCATGCAGGGAAAATCTGGGATTCAGTATCATTCCCCTCATTTGCATAGGATTGCCTGCTGATGCATAGTTACATGTCCAACACTGAGCCTCCCCCATTATCAACCACTATTCACTGGCCATGTTGTCTTCTGCCTGCCACTGAGTATAATATCAAAATAGTAATTTTGGTTAGAATGCTTATTTTAGTTTTTTTCTTATTTTCTGACCGATTCGGTTTGCACGACACTGCCCTACACTTAAAAAGCCGAGATCGGATAAAAAAATAAAAGTTGATTTTTTTTTTTTGCAACTGTTTTCCTTGCTAATGGCCTTATAGTTGGCCATTAGTATGCTTTCTACATAATATCCACCCTTTATTTGGAGCTATCATGGCTCCATTTTGTAGTTTGCAGAAATGTACTCCGTTACTGGAAGAGTACATTTCTGTTGATTACATTAGTCCTGCAGGGCCAGTTTCCAGCTTCCTGGATTGCAAATTCACCTCATTTGCATGGAGTTCCCCTGCAAATGAGGTAATTTGCATATAGGGGCTGATTCCATGCAGGACTAGTGCAGAAGTGCTCATGCACGTCCCTACAGGTTTTTCCTGGTTCGTACGGCAGACATATTGCCTGCCGGAGCTCCTGCACGCCGTGCAGGGCTTGCTAAATCTGGGGGATTGTCTTTTCCATAAATACTGTAATATATCATAATACACAAAACCCCCAAATTATATTTCTTCTAAACATTCACAAATTTTCATATTTGAAAAATGTACAAGCCAGGCATATATTGTTAGAGAAAACAAATGCTGTAGATAAAATCCACAAAAACTTTAACCCAGTAGTCTTTTAAATTAAAAACTTGTTTAAAACAATGAAATATAAGCACTTTCATTCAAAAAATAAGTTTGCGATGTTAGCCAACTATGGTCATTCAATTAATTTTTTTTTTTTCGTTGTTACTGATGTTTGGTAATATTCAATAACAATGTCGAACACAGAGCCGTCATTAGCTGGTAAGTCACTTAGTTAAAGAAACCAGATGCAAAATAGTTCTGAATGTCATAAGGAGGTATGGATGTAACCTGGAAGAATACAAAAAAGGTATTGTAGGCTTGAGTAATTTAAGATTATGGGTAGTATGATAGAGAAAGTGAAAATGTTTTTAGTTCCTTTAGCCTTATATACAGGTTAGGCACATTTTTATCAACAAGAGGAGAACTTGTGGACAATAATTAGTAAAGAGTTGAAGGAATTTATCTAGAAGGAAAAGAGGGCAAGAGCTAAATGGGATACGCTGACACTCCCAATGGAATGAAGTTGTTTTGGATTACCTGATTTGAAGTGATGTTTTAGAGCTACACAGTTAAGGCTCATATATGTAACACAAGTGGAAGTCACAATTCAAAGTGGAAAGAGATAATGATGAAGTGGGGGGAGAGTTCAAGAAATAAGGAGACAGTGGATTTTGGATGCAGATCCTTACGGAGAATAACAACAACCATACAGAATATTGAATTCATAAAGTTGTAGAAAGTATTCTAAGAAGTAAGCCAACAAGGGAATGGAGACAGGAAATTTTGCCAACAGAGATGACTGCAAGTGTTTAGTCAAATATAGAACAGAAGCTGTAATTAAAAAAGGATAATTAGTAGGACATATAAAATACTGCATTAATCAATCAGAGGAGGTTAGAAAAGATTGGGAAGAGAGACTAGAAAAGCAATTTACAAAGAAAAAAACAATGGGAAGACATATGTAAGGCTCCCAAGCATGCAGCAAAGTGCAGAAGGTTTAGGATGTTTGCTTGGAAGTGTTTGCATAGATATTTTTCTATACCAAGCAGATATCAAAGAATTTTTCCTCAAGTAGAGTGCAAATGTTAGAGTTCTGGTGGGGAATTAAGCTGTAACTGGAAACAGGTTTTTAGGAGGGGGTATAATGATTTGGCAGATTTAAAAAAAAACTACAAAACATTCTGTCAGAAATATTTGAAAAGTAAATGGCTTTAATTAGGGAAATTATTAATTTGAGCTGGGACAGAGGATCTGAACTGCCTAGACATAGTGAGGTCTTATTAAATTTAATTCTGTTGGCTGCCAAAAAAAGCAATTAATAGAAAATAGAAACCAAAACCTAAAGCAGCTGTATTTGAAGTATTAAATGTTGTTAACTGGTTAAAAAACTGGAAGAGGAGTTATTAGAAAAGGGAAGAGTAAATTATACAGAAATAAATGGAATTTGTGGCAGCAATATGAGGTTTAAGGGAAGGCAGTAACTGAGAAATTTATCTAATGTTGAACTGAATGAGTTATAAAAAAGAAAATGACCAGTATATAATGTAAGTAAATGAAAAAATGTTAATATTGTTTTCTTTTCTGTTAATGCATGTGTACCTATGTGTTACATGAAAATTTAATAAAGTATTTAAAAAACAGATGGACTAGTTGAGCACTTTAATAAAACGTTAAAGTTTATATTATGAGAGGCTTTAGAACTGGATGGGAGAATCCAGGACAAACCATTTCCATACCTTCTCCTTGCTGTAAGGAAACTACCCCAGTTTCACTTGGATTCACAGCAGTTGAACTGCTACAAGACAGACATGTCTGAGGCTGTATAGATATAGCAAAATAAAAATGGGAGAAGGAGAAACACTTCTTTTAAAACCATAACAAAGTAATTACAGATTTATGTGACAGGTTAACAGCTATACTTGTAGCAATAAATAAATAAATAAATGAAATGAAATAAAAACACACAGCGAGAGTACAGGAGGCACAAGACAGAACATATAAAAAATGCCTGTTTCAGAGAATTCAAATCAGGGGATAAAGTAGTTAGTACCCATTGCTGAAAGCAAGTCCTTTGCAAAGTGACAAGAGTCTTTCAAAACTGTCCTGGATGAAGCCTTGTCCAAAATTTGGATTAATCCACTCTTCTCCGTTCCTGACCATCAAATGTCAGTGTGCATGATATACACTAAAATGTTTTCACAATGATACAGCAATAGCTAAAGAATGCTGTTCTCCTTCTCAGTACCATGAAAACCAAAAGCGTGTTATTCAGTCCTCAGTCTGAACTACTTACTACCTTAGAAAGTATTAACTAGATGTAGTAAGATCTTGCAAATATTTAGAAAATGTGTTGGATCTGGACCTCAGATTCCATACAGATGTTCAGAATGTTATATCCTGCATTGACATTATGGCGCTCTGTCAGAGCCAAATGCTTCTTAGCTACTAATGCAAACATCACACTTTTTTCTACCACATTGCTCCCTAATCTACTCTTGGGCAAATTATCTTCAACACTTTGCATTCTGATTTAACTGGCAAGCATGAAAGTGCCTTTTAAATAAGTAATAAGCAATGTGAAAATCATCACTGTCTTGCACTAAAAAGACAGCAGTGGCCTTCCCCAAAAGCAAGACTTTGCTAACTAAAGCTCACTGATAAGATCCTCTACAAGATTTCACAGCCAGTTCAGCAAACAGTTGCTACCGTACGCATTGCACCTAGAGCTCTTCAATCCTCTAACAACCTTTAAGCATACCCAAGTGAAAAATTACCTTGGTGATATTGTTTACTTCAATCAGATTGCTAAAACCTGGAATTCATTATTTTTTAATATGTGACTCTGCCACTCCTCATCAGAATTTATATTCTTAGCAAATAACCTGTATCTTCAATTTCCATTTTTTTCTACATAAACTTGCTCCATATATGCTCCATTCAGAATATCTTACCTGCCCTCCAAATACATCTGTAGTTAATTCAGTGGTACATCTCACCTCCTAGGTCCAAGCACGTTTCTTTCTTTCGGCTGCTTTCTCTCTACCATCCAGTCATACTTACTATCCTCTGGTTTCTCTACTACCTCTGACTTTCTTACTGTAACCTATCACAGAATGTTTACTTTCAGTATACTTTTAGCTCCTACCCTACCTCTTACGTTCTAATGTGTGTGTGTGTGTGTGTGTGTGTGTGTGTGTGTGTGTGTGTGTGTGTGTCTAAACATAACCCTAAGTGCTGCAGCCACTTCTAAATATATTAAACCCCTCCAGATACTAACCAACAAAATATGCCAATATTTTATTTATTTCATTTATTCATAGAAAACATCATTGCCTCACACAAATAAAAACAAAATAACTACAGACAAAGCAGGCAGCTGATGTTCTACTTAGTTCAACAAAATCTTTACGCAGGCCTCTATATTCTGGCCTACTCAAGTCTTGTTGTACTAACTCCCAGGAAACAACATAAATTATATAAAGCACAACCTCACTTGAGGATCAATACATTGGGAAGCCCTCCCAGCTAACCTCAAGCATATCTCCTCTTACTCAAACTTCAGATTTCAACTCAGACATCACCTACAAAGGCAAGCACTTTGAAAATGACACAGTTGGGCACATTACATAATTCTTACAGTATAGTAGCTTCTTGGTTAAGCACTCATCTTCTTATTTCTATAATCTTTCCCTGTAACCACCCCCCACTTTATTACTCGCCTTCCACTGACCCTCTCACACTGCTGCTACTCCTTCCGTCCCTGTGTCCTTGGTTCCTTCTGCAGTCTCCCACTTTACGTCTATCTTTAGATACTCATTTCTTTCTCGATGCCTTTTTCCTATAGCTCTCTCCTGTCTTTTTATTAAGGATAGCATTCACTCTGTTCATTAACTGTTTTCATTCTTAAGTTTCACTGATATTGGCCATTACATTTTAGCTTTATCTATAAGTTAACTTGATTGTTGAAATGTTCATTGTTTATAATTAACTGCTTATATGAATACTTTTAACTTCTGATACTCATTATGTTCGGATACCTCTACTGTAAAAGTAATCATTTTCATTCATTGTCTCTTAATCCGATGAGACTGAATATGGTCCATATGGATCAGTGCTTTACCCTGGGAAATAAGCTGTAAATAAAAATAAAAAGATAAATAAATCAACCCCCAAAAATGCCTTTATTTACTTTCCTGCCCACAAAATGATCAAGCAGAGTCACCCTATAGCCCATTCATTCCCTTCCTGAAGTGGGCACACTATCAGCCCATTTATTACCCACAGACAAGAGCTGAGGGTCAGGGGATGGGCCAGCCTGTCAAGCTATGAGCAACTCCATTCTCATTTTTGACCTAACACCTCCCAGAGGCAAATATAAATTATGCTATACACTTTTACCTAGGAGAGCTAATGTGTGCTCCCATGCAATACCTCCCAGTTGCATACAGTGAAGTCACCTAACAACCTTATGCTGCCAGGTATCTTTCACCAGGGTCAAGTCACTTACCTTCCACCACTGATAGGTGAGCCTACAAATACTGCTAACTGTGATCATCCTTCTAGTTATTCCAGCTTCTCATGATGATACTCAAACATGGGTTTTCTGAGATGTATCCCTCTACCCCACACAGCTGGGCTCTTTTTCTGCTCTTTTAAAACTCACAGCCAGATCTTATCACTTTCTCTCTCAACCTTATTCTACCGTGTTTTTTGGCTCCTTGCACCTATGGCTATCTGGCCAATCACTACAAGCTGGCATTCCAAATGGTGAAATTTGACCATGGTTTAGCCATCACACTGGCAGCCATCAGGAAAATTTTGCTTATAGTCTAAATTCCCCTGCATGCTTTGGAATGCAGTCTATGGCTGAGTGTACAATGAATGTAGTGTGAGGATGTCATCTACTTACACAGGACTCATATCCTCCCAGACTACCCTACCTATCTTGTTTGTGGGCATCTCTCACTACATATCAAGTCTTCAAGGGGGGGGGGTGCATTAGCAGGAGACATGTCCCTGAGACACTTCTCTTACCATCCCCTAGGGAAAGATGAGTAGGCAATGCTTCTTCGTTCCTTCATTATCATGTCTGCCTCATCCAGCACCTAGAGCTCTAATCAAGCTTGGGGTTGATTGTGCCAAGTCCAGGTCTCTGTACTTCTGCACCAACCAATCATCTAAAAGTTCCTTCCTACTCCTCCTTTTACTTTTTCTATATTTTCATGTCTCTTGCAGTGTTCTCCCACTCCGTCAACTATTGCTCTGTAGTCTTCTCTTTCCTCTTTTATCATACTGTACAACTAATCATTTTTTTCATTATCTAATATACCTTGATTTGTTTCTCCACCATCAGTCATCCCCAGAAATGTTATTTCTGTTACTATTTATACCAAATTTCTACTTTGAATGCAGAATTTTTGAGGCATTGTTTTCCTCTGCATCTACCAGCCAGCAGACCAATCATCAAAATCCTGACAGTTCTTTCTTCCATCTAGTAAGGGTAATACCATGGATGCCAAAAAGGCAGACAAAAGAAATGGTCAGAATTTGACACTCCTTTCACTCTCACATGAGCAAACACTGGAGGCAAAATTCTTGTAAATTCCTTGGCAATAGTAGAAAGGTCAAATGTAGGACAGTAAACTTAGAATGTGACCTGCATACCCAGAAAGTGAGAAATCATATGTGCGCTTTGAGAATTCAGCTTGCAGATAAGCATTCTGCATGTCCACTGTAACTAGAGATGCATCCTGTAGGAGCAGGTTTAAAACTGAGATTGTAGGATTAGCATTTTTAATTATTTGTCTGTTTAAACTAAAAATATCTAGAATGGGTCTACACATGTCTTCATTTCTTTAGTCTTGTATACAAAGTGCTCAGTTTCTTTATCTGTAGCTTGGATATCTAGAATTTGGTGCAGTACTGGAAGAGCTAAAGCCAGTTGCTCTTTGGAGTAGAAGATATGAGGCCTAGGGGTGGAATGGCACAAAACCTATGTGAAGTTTCTTTGTGACATTAAATTTCTTACCCACTTGTCTGCTGTTATTTCATACCATTATTTTGCAAACAGTGGACATCTTGCTTCAAGTGGAGAAGATGAGGAGAGATTTAGTTGAAGTATTGATGGCTCTGATTTTCAATGCAGGGACTCAGAGAAGGACTGCTGTTGGTATGGCTGCTTTTTCATTTTTATTTTTTTTCTTAAACTGCTGCTGCTTAATGTGTATTTTGCCTACACACAGAACAATGCTTGTTGATGTAATTGTTAGCATACTTAAGAACAACAGCATGAAACATTTAATGTTTTACATAGTCTTCCAGTTGTCCTCTAAATGCTGTAAATATGTAGAATGTGAACCAAAGTGGAAGAGGCTTGTGTGAAGGTAAATACCAGAGTTTAGATTCTCTGTGAATGATTTAGTTTGAAACCATGAAAAAAGTCTAAGAACATTGCTGTAAGCTGCTGCTTTAAAACATGTATGCACTGTATCATACCAACAGTTCACCAGGAATTAACCTATTCTGTTGCTTGGGTTGGTTTTTAAATGTTCTTCCATAAAATACAGTGACTGAATTTATGGGTAAGGTGGAGTTTCCAGTTGGGGAGAACTGGGTTACCAAGAAAAGATAGGACAGATATTTAGGCCTAATCATGGAAGGTGTAAAGGATGGATTAATTAGGTTCTACTACTCATTTATTAGTAATAACATTTGTAGCTTTTTAGAAAGGTGGACCACTACAGCTTTTGCCCTATCTGGTAGGGTAAGGCTTAGCCAAATGATGATCGGACCAAGAATTTTGTATATTAGTGGACATATTCCAACATAGAGTGAGGACATGAGGTGTTTGGTAATGATTCATTGTTTGTGACAAATTTGTTTGGAATGTAGGATTGCAAGAAGCAGATTAAGGTTACCCAGGAGATGGGGAGGATGAGGTATGCTTTGAGTGCTGCAGAGGGTGTGATTATTTTCTAGAGACTCCGCATGTCAGGAGAAAGATTTTTGTAATGGAAAGGAAGAGAAAGGGGAAGTAGAGAGCATGAATTCTGAGTGATATTTTTTGGATCATAAAATGTTCATCATTTTCTGTTTTTGGCACAGTAAGAGCTGATCTTTGGAACAATCATAACATTCAGACTGCAGGACAGGTAGTATACTGGAAGAAATGGCAATCTAGAGGGATTGAAATGGTGAAAAATTCTTTGGATAAGGCAAGTAGAATTGCATGATTGGTTTCAAGGTTAAATTCCAGCTGCCTGAGACAGCATAGCTTTAATTTGAACAACTGAAGAGAACAATGCAGCAGTAGTTTAAGAAGCTGAAATGTAAAGGGTAGTAATTAGGGAGAGGACATTGTATAATGGGGGTTCTCAGTGATGATTAAAAGTGATCGGGGACTCTTTTAAGTGTTGGAAAACTGACAGGTTGTTGATTAGGCATGTTTATGGGACAGAGATGGGTAGGTTGTATGGGAGGTGAGGAAAGAATGAATGTGTAAGATTGGATAAGGTAGACAGGTAGAAAGCCATCAAGTTTACGGTTAAACTAAGGTCTTTACCAAAGGTGTGGGATCATCATGTGAGGATTCACAGATGGTTTAGAACCCCACTGCAATTGTTAAGTGCTTGGCAGGTTGCCAGTAGTAAATGTTGGAGATGTGGGGATTTAGATTCAGGTGAAGCCTAAATGTTTTTGAAATGTGATAAAGTTAAGCCATGTTAGCAGCATGGTATGCATGGCTGGGAGATAATTTTTGTGAAGGTGATCCCTAAGCAATGGGAATTTTGTCTGTTTGGAATGGGAGGTGAGGAACATGGATGGGTGGAATCTGAAAAATTGTTGGTACTACATTATGGGGTTGGGTAAGGAGCTTTATAGCTAAGGCATGGAAAAGGGATGTGGTTTGGGTAAAGGAAAATATAAGGGAGAATGTTATTACACACAACAGTCTAGAGACAAGAAACTACACCTATACAAAGAGTGGGGTAAAGATAGGCACTATTTTCACCTGGAAAACAGCTTGATTGGGGGATTTAAATAGAGTCTGATCTTGATGATGTTTCTGCAATCATATATTGGAGAACAGGGAATTGGGTTACATTTATAATTCAATGAAGATGTATATTTGTAAACTTACATTGTTGTGCTATGGTCTTTCCTATTATTTGAGCCATGTAACACCTTAATTATACAATGACCCCCCATTAATATTCAAAAGCATGCACGCTGATTGGTCAGCATGCACATTGTAAATCAGAGTTATAGTAATGGAAAAAGGTCCAGTCGCACGGACTTTTTCCATTACTATAACTCTTTTTTTTACAGCAACGGAGAACGCAAGCTCTCCATTGCTTCACACTGTCTCGCTATGTTAAACGAGTTTAACATAGCGAGACAGTTTGTAAAAAGCAGCGGAGATCTTGCTTTCTCCGTTGCTTTTTTTCAAAACTGTCTTGCTATGTTAAATGGGTTTAATATAGCGAGACAGCTTTTAAAAAGCAACGCAGATTCTCCGTTGCTTTTTTAAAGCTGTCTCGCTATGTTAAACCCATTTAACATAGTGCAACAGTTTGTAAAAAGCAACAGAGATCTTGCTTTCTCCGTTGCTTTTGCCCACAGCTCTGATGTACTGCATAGGCATATGCATGCGCAGTACATCAGAACTGCCGCAGAATACCAGACAGCTGCGGAAGGGCAGCAAGGTGGCATTATACAATGCCATTATTTAAGAAAAGTAATTATTTTTTTTTCTTAAATAATGTCATTGTATAATAGCAATAACCCACTTCTGGGTGTGGGTAATGCTGGATTTACCCACGGTTGGCTTTGTTTGGCCACTCGGGCTTCGCCCTCGTGACCAAACCACACCAACTGTGGGTAAATCCCGTATTACCCACACCCAGGCGTGGGTTATTGCTATATTATATTATCCTTGACCTTGTCTGAGTCTACCTCTTTCCAGACGTTGCTTTCCTTAGTGCTGCGCTTACTTCATGTAGGGCGGGCTCTTCTTCCTCCTTCGATGTAAGTGCTGTGTATTGCAATTGCTGAAAGTACTTCTTCTATCTGTGTTTGATATCATGTGGACTGATGAGCAGGTTGTTACTGGCATCCTTTCTGAAGGGTGTCTGATGACTATTTTCTTTATCTTTCTGTCTTTGCCCTACAACCTGATTAAAGAGAAATGCTGACCTTTTGTCAGAGTCAAGGAGGTAATGGGAAAGGGAATAATCAGACCCCAGAAGCAATAAGAGTCAGTCAATTTCTTCCACAGTTGGCAGACGGGGATGTCTTTGACAGTTTTATTTGTATATTTGAAGGAGTATGTAAACAGTATAATGTTGACCAAGAGCTCTGAGTACAGTTCTTGACCCCCTTACTCCATGGTAAAGCTGTAACTACTGTTTCTAAATTGTCTGATACTCATTGTTTAAACTATGATAGAGTGAAACAATGTTTATTGAACTGTTACATGTTAACAACTGAAGCTTACACAAAAAAGTTTCATGAGCATAGACGCAAGGCAAATGAAAGTGTATGTAATTATACTGCTGAGTTAAATACTTATTTTCATAGGCGGGTGAGTGCATGTCAGGTCACCACTTTTGAAAGACTGGCAGAGATTTTTGTGAGGGAAAAAGCCCTTATTAATTTGCCTGAGGACATGAGAATCTGGTTGGCAGACTGGGAGTGTAATTCTGCAGATGAGCGGGGGAGAAGAGGGGATCTCTACTTAGCAAGCAGGGCATCACTGCACAGCAAGGGGATAACGAGTGCTGTACACGGATATAAGGGAACCCATGGCGGGCAGCCTAAATCACCCTAAAAGAGTCTACCAGTAACAGGGAAAGCCACTAGCTCAGGTACACAGCCAGGATCAGGGTTAGATATTTTAAATGTAATCAGAGGGGCCATGTAGCATACAAATGCCCACTGAATCAAGGTCGGGAACAAAAGGTGAGGGAGCCAGAAAGTCGGAATAACAGAGTGCCAGTAGTAAGTTGTCTGGAAAAACACAGGGGTACCAAACTATCACCAGAGTTTGTATGCTATCTTAGTGAATGATAGACAGGCCACTGCTAAGAGAGACAGCCTCTGACCTAACTATTGTGAAGCCTGCAGTGGTTAAAGAGGAGCAGTACTTGCTTGGGCAGTTCACTCCAATCAAAGCTTTTCTATCAGTTAAATGATTAAATTGTAAGACACAAGCTTTGCTATATGTATTATGTCTTACAATTTAATCATTTAACTGATAGTATACAGAAGGCATTTATACAAAATTGGAATATATTTAGGACTAACAAAGAGATACTGGGGAAGGTTGGGACTAAACCCAGATTTCTTACGAAGACAGCACCAAATTTCAAGAAATTACTGGAATCCAAATACACAAAACAGGATAACTTAGCTTGTGGTAGATATAGCCAATGTCCATTTATTTTTAAGGATGCCACCCTAAGGTTAAATAATTATATGCAAAGTACGGTATTTTTTAAAAAAGGTAATTGTTGCACTTCTAGGGTGGTATACTTAACAATATGGGATTCCTGTACATCTTTCTATGTAGGGAAGACAGAGCGTGCTTTGAAATCAAGAGTTTATGAGTATATGAATGATATAAAGAAAAAGAAGTTAAGTAACGCTCTTTACAAGCATATAATTACTTATGATTCCAAAAGATTTCTGTTTGGAATTTTAGAGAAAATGATCACTAACCCCAGAGGGGGAGACTGGAAAATGTTTTGAAAAGGAAGTAGATGGAATGGCAGTTAAAATTAGCAGCAATGCTACCACCAGGTCTGAATGAGAGAATCTCCATCACACCCCTTCTAGTGGAAAAAGCTAATACTCTTTGAAGGTATTAGGTGATGTTTTTATGTTATTTTTATATTATATAAAAAAACTTTTTGAATATTTAAGATTATATATTTGTGTACATGATTTTTGTACTTAAATGTGTGAATAGGCAACAAAATAGTAGGGACTGAAACATGCTGTTTTTTTAAATGTGCAGTATCAATTTAACTGAATCCAGCGTTGATCAGTGGGTTAATTAATGATTTTAATTATAAAAAGATATAGGCAATGCACTTTTTCTTGGTATTCTAAAGAAGTCTCACTGGAGAGATGAAAGAGCTAAATACGGGGTTTTACATTTGTCTTTGTTGTTATTAAATCATATCTTGAAGTGTACGGCCATTTACTGGCAATTATTTTAATTTTTAATCAGTTATACAGTTTTTATTGTTATCACCAGAGTTTGTATGCTATCTTAGTGAATGATAGACAGGCCACTGTTAAGAGAGACAGCCTCTGACCTAACTATTGTGAAGCCTGCAGTGGTTAAAGAGGAGCAGTACTTGCTTGGGCAGTCGACTCCAGTCAAAGCTTTAGGAGGGATCCCATTCCGTATAACCTTGGCCAGGGTACACATTGAATGGGAGGCTGAAAAAGGAAGTAAGCGGGTAGCTGTGTTTGAGGATATTCTTGCAGTTGTCTTGATAGAGAATGATTTTGATAATGCAGTACCTTGTGTGCATGCAGTTACATGCAGTCTGGCTTGGAGACAGGCATGTATGTTTGGTAGCCTGAGGGAGACCCAGACAGACCCCACACCTGAAGCTGGTGCTGGTGATGTGGCTATTTACAGGAGGGAGCTACCCTGTAGCAGTGTGCCTGAAAGTGAGCCACAACTAATGGTTGGTACAGATATTCCCATGGACAGCATGACTGCAAGGACAGAGGTGAGTGGTAGTACCAGGCTGACAGTGAGACACTGCTGTCAGAAGATACTAGGCTTCCTGTCGAAGGGGAGCTGGGAGAAGTTATAAAGATAGAGTTGAGACAGGCTTAGCTTTTGGATCCTAGTTTATGAGGTCTGAGGGAGATAACTAAGGAGACACCTGATGCTCAAGGAAAAGGGGATTCTGTATACTGGAACAAAGGGTTACTGAATATAGACTAGACTCCTGAGGAAAGGCAGAGGGCGAGGTAATACAGTAGTTGGTACTGCTCACAGCCTACCATCTGGCATGTCTACCATAGCCTATGACATACCTTTTGTAGGTTATATGGGAATAAAGCATACCATGAGACATATTATGCAGAACTTTTATTGGCCTGGGATTGTAAGGAATGTACCAGGTTACTGTAGGACCTGTTGGCAGTGCCAAAAGGTAGGCAAGACAGGGGACAACACCAAAATTCCATTGATGCCTTGGCCTGTGATTGATGAGCAATTTCAGAGGGTAGCTATGGATATTGTGGGGTCTCTGAGTGCCCCAAGCTCCACAGGAAAGAAGTATATCCTAGTGGTAGTAGATTATGCTACCAGATACCCTGAGGCAGTGGCTGTGTCCTCCATTGAGGTAGAGAAGGTGGCAAATGATTTGTTAGAGATTTTCAGTAACGTAGGTTTCCTGAGAGAAATACTAACTGACAGAGGTGCCAAATTCATGTCAGACCTGCTAGCTTGTCTGTGGAAATGTTGTGGGTTGAACCACCTAAAGACCTCCCCCTACCATTCCCCAAGACTAATCATCTTGTGGAGAGGTTAAACTCTAAACTAATGACCATGCTATGGGCATTTGCAGACCAGTTTAGGAGAGAGTGGGACAAATATTTGCCCCACCTACTGTTTGCATACAGAGGGGTATCTCAGGAATACACAGGTTTTTCACCCTTTGAGTTGCTGTACGGGCATAGGGTGAGGGGGCCTTTAGATTTGATTCATGATGAGTGGGAAGGTAAGTGAGAATCCCACAAGGAGTCTATTGTGGCATATGTCCTAAACCTCAGGACAAGGCTTAGGGAGATCATGGTCTTGGCCCAGGTGAACCTGGCAGGAGCCCAACAGCAAAAAAAGGTCTGGTGTGATAGGAATGCTTGTGCCTGAGAGTATACTGTTGGACAACAGGTTATGGTGCTCATTCCTGACAGACTCTATAAGCTGCAGGTAGCTTGGGAGGGACCCTTCAAAGTGGTAAGAAAAGTCAGTGATGTTAATTACATCATAAACCTGCTAGGTAGGAGGCAGGGGAACAAATTGTACTATGCTAACATGATGAAGCTTCATCATGTCAGGGGGGTCCTGGGCAGACTGCAAAGGGCAGGGTTGACCATTAAGCCCAGGAAGTGTCAGGTGGGTATGGCAGAGGTCTCCTACCTGGGACATAGAATGGGGACTGATAAGATTAGGACAGAACCTGCCAAAGTGGAAGATATTCAGGCATGGCCTGCCTCTGTTACCAAAACGCAAGTGAGGGCATTCTTGGGGACAGCGGGGTATTAGAGAAAGTTCATTCCCAATTATAGTACAATAGCTGCTCCCCTCACAGACCTGACAAGGAAAAACAGGCTAGATAAGGCAGTGTGCACCCCAGCCTGCAAGCAGGCATTCCAAAAGTTTAAAGGGGCTTTAGGAGGACCCCCAGTGTTAGCCAGTCCAGATTACAGCAAAGAATTTTTTGTAAAGGTAGATGTTTCAAACCATTGGGTGGGGGTTACACTCAGCCACGTTTCCTCAGATAGAGAACCCAGTTGTATATCTCAGCCGTAGACTCCAACCCAATGAGGAATGTTATGCAGCTGTAGAAAAAGAATGCCTAGCCATAATATAGGCACTGCAGAAACTTCAGCCTTATCTGTATGGAAGGAAATTTACTGTGATTCCAAACCAGAATCCTTTAACTTGGCTACATAGAGTCAGCCAACAAAATGGCAAGTGTTGCATGCATATGATATGACAGTACAGCATCACAGTGGTGTCTGCAATGCCAATGCATATGGACTCTCAAGACAGGGTATATGTTAATGTTTTCCCAAACAGGCCCATTTTTCTCAAGCATTGTTTTTCCAGGGTCACTTGAAAAACTAGCTTGAGTCTTCAAAGGGGGCAGAGATGTGATGACGTGAGGTATTGCCATCTATGCCATGGAGAATAGGGCAGTACATGTGTAACATATGCCAGCATAGTTAGCTGGAGTTTTGTAGATAATTTTGTGTCATTTGACTATCACACTGACTTGTACTGATGCTTGTGTTAAAAAATGTATCAACAGTCTTATTATAACAGATTAAATGTATATATTTATACAAAGAATTCTGGAAGGGAAGAGTAGAAGTTTTTGAAATTGTTCTATAATTTTAAAATACTGCAACAGATCTTAGCAAAGCTCTGAGTGTGTATTGTACCCGAGTCAGGTGATCAAATGTGATGTCATTCTATAACGAGGACTATGAGGATGGAACTCTCACAGCAGTTTGTTTTTTTTTTTTTGTTTTCTTTGGGACCTGATATAAAGATCTATGACAGTTATCACAGTCAGTTGTTAGTTCAGTTCAGTTTAGTCAGTTAGAGACTCATCACCTTGCCTTGCAGAAGTAAGCATCTCAGCATCCTATCTTGCCTTGCTGTATTAATTAAGTTAGCCAGGGAACAGTTGTTCTTTAGACATAGAGGAAATACAGTGAGATTAGTTAAGTATTGTTTTTCTGCATCTGTGTGAATCTGTCCAACTGTGTTATTTTTATTTCTGCTGTGATTGAAATTCTGGTGTTTATTGTATTTAGATATTTAGTATTCTCATGTTTTCTATTCTATTATTTATTATTAAATATTTTTATACCTTTCATTGTGGCTGGTCTTTTGCAGAATAATTTTAACATCTTGAGAGCACCTGTGCTTATTTTAGTGATGCTGTGGCCACTCTGAAATGTCTTTCTGCTTTGGTTACATTCTACCATTTAAATCAGTACTGATTTTACTCAGTATAATTGTATACCCTTGTAACAGCCTGAGAGTGGTTGACTGGTGGCAGCATGGTAACCTTATAGTTTGGGCAGAAGGGGTACAGCTAGTATATCTGTGCTAGTCTTTCCCAGGAGTGTGTGTGTGAAAATCAAATACTCAGGTGTGTGTGTGTCAGCTACTTGGAAAGGGGGCACAGTGCTCCAAAGTGAGTCTCATTTGGGATCTGGAGAGACAGAGAGTCCAGTCCCAGGTCAGCAGTGTGTTTTCTGTGTGCTCTTGGGGGAAAATGTGCTTGATACAGAGAGCTGCCTCTTAAAATACTGTGTAAATCCATTCCTGTTTTAGTGACCATCTTTCACCAGTGTCAGTGGTATGGATTGAGGGTCCTTGATTACTGGCCTGGGGTAGAGAGGCCATCACACCCCACACATATGGAAACAGGCAGTCCTCATAACCTGTTCTGTCTGTGCAAATATGAGCATTCAGGTCCCAATTATCAACACCAACTTATATTGTCCTGCTTTACCTAGTAAGTCTGGCAAGTGCACCTTTTTTCTTTTACCATAGCAAACCTACTGTAGGGCACAGACTGGTGTTATGAATAATGTCCTATCTTTAAAATGACTGTCATGAATCTATCACTGTTTCTGATAACATCCCTCACTATCTTCAGAGGAGTGTTCCACACCAAACTTCCCACATTATTTATTGTCTGTCCTCCCCCTATGTAGTACACTCTGGATCCCAAGCCAAGTTTAGAATACTGATGTAATTATGATACCATTTTAAACTATATGGAGTGATTACTTTATTATTGTTATGCATATTTCTGAAATCTACTTAAGGTGTTCATAAAACACATTTTTATTATAATACAAGGAAGGGCAAGATGCTTGAAAGCTTAGTATCGAAAATGATGCACTTATAATAAAACATTGAGCTCTATTACACAAGTCACAGAAAGTTCAATTTTAAATTTATTTAAATTAATGAGCCTTAAATACTTTACAAATAATTAACATAAAAAACATAGCATATAATAATGCATTAGCAGCAGCAATTACTGCAAAGACAAACAGGATACAGTGGAATGAACTGAATCAATAATACACGTGGATATTTTAAGCTGGATGTAAATTTCCTCTCTGACTATAGCCCATCATGATGTACAGAGATTCAGTTTAGAATATAGTAATTAGAAAGCTTGTAGTCAACATTTGATATGACTAAATGGGAAAGACTAATGAATGCTAGAACAGTCAGACAAATATAGTGCAAATGTAAGTAACAGGGCAAACTTTCATAGTCAACAGCCTATTCTAAAGCAGCATGCATAACAAAACATGACCTGTAGTTTAGAAATGCATCCTAAAAAAATACAACCATGCCCTTCCCCAGTCTTTACTGAGAAATATCCATATAAGAAAAATACCTTAAAATAATATTACCATGTTTAAAATCAATAATCAGGATATCAGTGATGTTACTTGGAAGGCTAATCCCCATATAACAGTTCAAACAGATGGGTCTTAAGGGTAAAGGTAAAACCACTGAGCATCAAAGACTCTCAGACTGTTAGGTTTCAAAGGTGAAGGTGTGCCCCTTGAAAAGTAAAGAGATGAATTCTAGAGGTTCCCAGCTGTATTTCTGGCCGCTAACAGCACTAACCTGGATGTGCATAGGGTATGGGATAGCTTATACCAGGCAAGCAGCTCCCTCAAATAAAGAGAAGACAATTTACAAAAGGTAAATAAATAAGGACCAGAACTTTGAAGATGATGCAGAATTTAACCAACAGCTAGTTTTACACTGCACAGAACTGGTGTAATGTGTTGGTATCTAGATACTTTTGTCAGAAGTTGGGCACAAGAGTTTTACAGTATTTGCAAATGATCGAGTTCTGAACCCAGCAGCACCAAGAACAAGAAATTATAGCTTACAGTATACTGTCCAGATAAGATGAAACCAACATATGTACAACCACAGGGAGGTCAGTTAGACAGATAAGCTACTTAATATGGAAGTACTGCTTAAGAATTCAGAAGGCTGTATACATTCAGGTAAAGCTCAGAAAGTGATCATACTTACTAATACAAAGTAAGAATAATGCTGATTTAAAGAAATAACACAGATGATTCAGAAACACATCAACCTTTTCAGAATTAATAGTTCACCCTCAAGCCTTGTGAAAGTCATCTAAGTGCAATCTAAATGCCTCTCCTTTCAAAATAAATAAATAAATGAATGAATAAGCAAACAAGTAAAAGGAGGATCATTTCACCCATGCCAATTCACCTCTGAAGTGACCTCAATAATAGTGTCAGTGCAGTACAATTATAACTTAGCAATCCTCAAAGTGACACAACACTAGTAAAACATTTGCCAAGACTGGTAAATAAAAAAGAAAGTTTAGGCAGAGACAGCCACAATGTACAATTAATAATACTGTATGAATTATCCACTCTGACAGGTAACATGTTAGCAACTTGTCTAGCTCTACACAACAGTATCCTGTCTGCTTCTTACCAGCAGGCAAGACCTTGCTTGACACTAAATATGTCCCCAAACTCCTGTGGTAGTGCCTAGATCTTCTGAACCAGGTTAAGAGATGGATGCAGTGAGAAGGCTACTTCATCCACTAAGGTGTCCAATCGAACATCCCTGAGAAGGTGCAATACAAAATACCCCTTTGATTCCACCTGCAACCCAGTCCAAATGCTGTTTCTTTATCATAGTAGGGCTTTATCATGTTAATACAATAGAGACTTTCTGGCAATGTCACTGTGTAGTTAACATCATATTATCTTTTCTTAAAGTGGAGAAGTGATCCTTGTATGCTTCCTGCAATTTATTGTGTTCAATAGAAATAAGCACCACCACATTCTACACAACAGAATATACTCTGCAACAGATGGCACTTTACAATTATCACACTATTTAAGGGTATAAATCTGGAAAATATACAGCAGAGTAAAAGCACAGAAATTAAATAGACATTTACAGCACTATGGTAAACGTGTTTAGGTAGTCAGTGAAGTACCAGAAGGACATATCAACTATAGTTACATGACTAGTGTTGCTAGCAAAATTCTTAAAGACTTATGGTATAAGTAAATTAGTCTGCTGTAATATGTATTTACAAAACAGCATTACAATGGAGTAACTCATATTGTGAGTCTTCTTGAATTTCACTTTATGTAACTTACCTCAGGTGAAACTTCTGATTTCCTGAAAAATGTTGCAGGATAAAATGGAGTACAAAACGAGTAGCTGGTTGTTTTTTTTTTTTTTTTTTTGTTCAGGAATGCTAGGCTGACAAACTTGCATGTTTTAACATAGTGCAGTACTCACCTTCTTGTAGTAGTAAATAATTAAGTAAAGCCCATTATCTAGCAGCTACTGTTTTGCTCTCTGTGACAGTCAGTTTTCCTTTGGTTGCCTGTCCCATTGGATATGATTTTGGCCGTGGTCTTTGCTTACTGGTGGCAGGCACTGGTGAAGAGTCTGTGGCTGGCACCATGGTTCTTGTCCTAGCTTGAGATTTCAAGGCATCTTCTCTCACAAGAATCACTGACTGTCTTTTGATGTCCGTTGATGCTTTCCGCTGACGGGAGGGGGAAGGACTCTCTGCCCTGGAAAATGACTGGCTCCTGGGGGAAGCACTGACGCTTCTGACTGAAAACAAAGGGCTCCTTGGTAGTCCACGACTGGGTAACCTAGGGCTTCCCTGGCAAACTGTTGGACTGCCAGAGCTTGGTGGTTGGGAAACTGTTGGTTTTGACTTTGGATCAGCTTGGATACTGCCCATCACAGATGCTTGCCTCTGTGGTCTAAGAGAAAGATGTAATATCATATTACAAATTCATTTATACTGCTACAGCCATCCTGAAAGAAAATATTGACCTAATTTCCAACAACTAAGTTTGTAAATAAAGAAACTCAGAACTCTGTTGTTATTATCAAATCTGTCTCAGAAATCTGTTGTTATTATTATTACTGAAATAATGAGCACAGTGTGAAATTAGCTCAGGTTTACAATTTTGAGCTGATCTACCTACATACCCATTGCGGTCATCCTAATAAGAGCTTCTGATTTACAGTCATATTAAATGGCTTCAGAATTGCATAAAACCAGTTGAATTTTGAGTTAGTAAACCTCCTATACTATTGCAACATCTATATACATTTCACCATGTGGCTCTTTACGTGAACCCAGAAAACAGATTTGTGAAGTTTTAAAATTAATACTGCATTAGAAATACTAGTATCTGCACAAATATATCACCAGTAATTCAAACAAGTTATCTATTTAGTTCTAGTCGTGTTTCTTTTGTTTCACCACTTTAAATGTATACAACTCTCCAAAGGAAAAATGTCTATATTATATAATGAAAAAAAAATTGGCAAAATGGCAATTACAGTAGATTCCACTGGTGAAGATAAACATGGTTTCTTTGTAAGAATCACAACTGCTATTTGAATATGTTCTTGAATTTCGTACTAAGTGCTTATATAAATGGCTTAACAAAATCCTCCAGCCTAGAGAAGAATATATATTAATTACAGAGCTTAAATCAAATGTCAAACTGTATATTATGTTTCAGCTACATTCTAGAGTTCACCTTTATACTTTAAAAATATCATGCAACAAGTAGAAATCTGGACAACCCATCCCATAATGTGTCCTATATGAAAACTACGCCAGAAATAATAAAAAAGTAAAGAAATGCTACCCTGGACCAAGCCCAATATAATCTATGGGAGACTAATACAGAGATGTCAAGGAAACAGATTTCAAATGAATAGTAAGCAATTTTCAAGTAATTTTCTGTGACCATGACATCACTGTGGAGCTTGTCCCTCTTGAACCCTGATGCTACAATTACCACAGAGGATATCATAAGTCAACAATGTGGTACAGGTCCTGATGCAGGTAAATGATTGTTATCTGGAACGTAATGTATCTGATGATGTAGTGACAGTAGCTGACCTCTCAGTCTTAAATAAGGTGTTGATCTTTGTATCAGCTTGAGGCTGCAGACTCCTTGACTGGGCTGAGACTACTTACCAGCTGCCTGAATCTGGCTGTATTCTTTCCCAATATCTGTGGCTCAGCTGATTCTGTATTTAAAAAGAAACAGTTCTTCTATCCCAATAAACCATCCCCTTGTAACTGCATCCAGGATGCTAATAAACAACAAATAAAACTGAGATAATGTTCTAAAAGTTGAGAGGTGGGGAAATGAAGTACCCCAAATTCTGCATAGGCTCTAAGTTTTGTTGTGAGAGATATTACAACTTTACATCAGAAAATAATTGCACAGTCATGAATTCACAGCAGCATGAAAGTAAAGTTATCAAGCAAGTGTACAGGAAGATGGTGCAGAGGTGCTATAAAACCCCTGCAAAGATACACTGAGAAAGATGGTGCATGTCCACAGAGTGCTGGAGATGTTGGGATGAAAATGCTGACCAGATGCACATGTGGTGGACATGTAGAGACACTGTACCACTGTAGAAGTGGGCAAGAGAGGCCTGGATTAAGTTACTGGGGAAGAAGATACCAGAGCAGTGTAACTTAAGCCTTTTGAGATATCAAGGAAACAGGGTGGGCTACAGATGAAAGTTTAGGATTTCAACTGTTCCCTGGGAAGTGAGATGGATGGTAGCTAAGGCTTGAAAAGGGGAAGTTATGGAAGTTTATACAGAAAGAGGAACAAGGATCTGGATGCAAAAACTATGGAGTTGGCATGCACAATGGCTGACACTGAGACATAAAGGTGTGTTGAGCATTGGGTAAACTGATCAAGCAAAGAGACAAAAATTAATAATCAAACAGATGAAATTGTTGCAATACATTAGTAATTGTTGTACCAAGTATAGGTGCAGGGATTACCTGAATATGATATGTGTGGCCTAACTGAGATAAGAGTAGGGGAAGTTCCCCCATAGCCTGGCCAAATTTCTCCTTAGTCAGGATGGATACCATCTTGGTTCTCACATAAAAAGGACATTGGACTAGTAGGACTAACCCAGTAAACACACAGTAACTAATCAAATAAAAATAAAATAAAATTGAGGTAATGTCCTGAAAGTTGAGAGGTGAGGAAATGGAGTACCCCAATTCTGCATATGCTGTTTAATAACAGTGTAAAATGTGAAAAGTTGTAGAATTTTGGGGAATGATACAGCTTAAACTGTGGGAATGTTACAGTTATGTGTGAGTTGGGAATGAGCAGAAATGCAGAGAAATCTGTAAGATGTAAATTCTGGATATTTATGCCATATGTACTATAGCAAATATGTTGCATAATACAGTAGACGATTGCCGAATGAACATTATATTTGAAAATGTCTAAGATGGGGAGAAGCATCAGGCAAGTATTATGACTGTTGATGTGAACAACTGAAGAAGGTAATCCTGAATTCTCTGGATATTACTGTCAGAGTCCACCAATCCTTGGTGAAAGGTAACAAACAATAAGACAGACAGTTGGGCAAGGACCCAGGGCTACTGCTGCTGGTGGCCTCCTATAGTTAAACCACAGCCACACTGTGACTCCTGTGGACCCTTTCTTGTGAGAGCATAATGGCACTGTATGTTGCCATAAGCATTCTGATTTCTCTCAGATTGTTGAAGGTTTATCTGATAAGCAACATCCCTGTACTACATTCTATGCAGCTCTTCTACATCCCGAAAAGGAATGCTGAGGAAACTAATGCTTAACACCAACAGTAGAGAGTGTTTTGCCCTATTTTCCATATTCTAAGCTGGACTTTGATGTCATGCTAAACATGCAAAGACTGTAGAAGGAGGAACTCATGAATATCACCTTCATGTCCCCAGTAGAATCTATTACCCTGAGCCATGCATGCAGGTGGATGGGAATGTTGCATCCTATAACATTAGCCAAATCATCAGGGCAGTATATGTTAGCCTTATCATAAGGTTTGAGCTGCTAGAAACACTAGCCTACTGGGATAAATGTTTATATGTAAGAGGTCCATCAGGCCATTTTGCCATTAACCAGGTCACACTAGAATTCCACCATAAGAGCTTAATAGTTTCTATCCCTCAGAGTAAAAGCAGATGTTATATAAACTCATTTCCCAAGGTTGTCCATCACCCTGGATTTCTTATTTGGAAGATGGAGTGAACAGTTCTGGGGATTCATATCATTTGTGAGGGCTGCTTCTATTGCAGTTACACCTGGATTTGGAATCTCTAACTAAATGTTCCATCCCCTAGAGGGCAGGAAAATCATATCAGCTTTGTTGAGATTTGTAGCAATGACATCTGTGTTTCTTCAGGCCATGCTGGTGTCCATACTAGTATGTTCAACAGTGGAAAGACTATCTAAGAGGACTGCTGGGTAACATGAAAAGCTTTACGCAAAGCATCTTATGGACATAACATATATTTAGAATTTTCCAAATATGGTGTCTTCAGGAGGAACACTGGGGAATCTCTCTCCTACTTGTGTTTGTTATCCAGGGTGGAAAATGCAGCAGAGAAGTCAATGTACTTCATCTTGCATGTTGCCTTCCTCAGCATCTTCTGAAGGGGAGAGTCTGAAGTGGATGAAGACGTGTATTTAAAGGCTTATATCAAAGAAGGAGGCTGTAAAAGGCCTTGGGTCTCACTGTTCTGTTGTCTTGTAAGTAAAAAGGTGAAGGATGAAGAAAAAGACTGTTCAGTGGATGCAAGCATCGAGGCAGGGAATGATGTCAGAGGAATGGCAACAACGGTGTCAAATGCAATGCGATGGTCAGCTCAGTGTTCAGAATCCTTCCATTAAGATCAGTGGAGCTGGACACACTTACACAAGTACTGACATTGTAGGGCCTGACCCTCTAACCAGCACCAAGGTCCAGGCCCACGTATCATGGCTAAGAGATTCATTGGTACTGACAACAATCCCAAATTTTTCAGACTATCTTACATTCCTCTGTAGCAGTCACTAAGATACCTACTCTGTGTTAGTCATTTTGTAGCTTGGTCCACAGCCATCACTGTTAGGGTTTAATATGAAACCACATTAGCAGAGCTACAAGAGCAGCTAAAATGTCAAGGTTCAGGTTGAATCAGATTGCTCCTCTGTAGTTTCCTTCAGAATGCATTATGCATTTAATTAATTTATTTATTTATTTATTTCCAGTTTGATTACCGGGGAAGTCCACTGGGCTCAGAGAGCTCATTTTCAGTGGAGGCCCGAGGAGAAAAGTTCCATGACAAAGAATACAGATTGAGACTGAAAAACAGTAACAATTAAGAACAAGTTACAAATATATGAATTCAAAGCAAAGCATAAGCAATTTAGACCATTGTGGAAAATCTTTCCTTGTACAGAGTCATTTAACATACAGTCATGCATATAGAGTAAGAAGCTATTTACAATATTTACATAGTTAATATCTTTGGGAAATAGCTTTGAAAGGATATAGTAAGTTGTATCGTTTAGGAATGCAGGAGGAAAACCTGCTGGGGTCAAGAGCTTAACAAAGAAATTAGGGTGAAAGCACATACATTTCCATTTGGAGGACAGTTAGGTGAATAGCTGTGATTGTTTACAGTCAGGGCAAATACAATTTTGGCACAGTGTTTATGGTACCATCATGGCTCTGTGGTTTGATAATCTGGTTGCATTTAATCTGTTCAGGTTCTGTTATAGATTTCTGGACTATTTGCCTAGACAAAGCCATAGGTTGCATGAATGGAGCAGTGGCAGAAAAAAGCTGCCCAGGATGGAAGCTGTCAGAAGTACCATGACCGGCACTGTCAAACAGGTGTTTATTACTCCCTGCAAGTTAGTAGTTTGCTCATTTCCCATCACAAGTGCAAACAGTATTGGTAATACCATGGTTGCTGAAACATTAGGACTTACAGACAGCCTGCGGTACTGACAGAGGTGGAAGGATCAGTGAACGGGCAGTACAGGTAAATATTTCTGTAGCTGTGGTTGGTAAGAATGGCTTTATAATGACAAAAATGGAAGACACTGAAATACAAGGAGTTATTTTGTGGAATTACAGGTCATTTTGCTGGTCTTAAACTGTTTTTTAGCTCAGTTGTATTTGAAATGATAACAATAGTCTTATTACCCAGGATGTTATTTTTTGCCTCAGCTCAGCTATGTGTCCACTCCTAACACAGCAGCAAGAAGTGACATTCTTCATATAAGGTACAGATTTGTCATCACTGTTTTCAAGCTTAATTCTGGTCTGTTATTAGACTGACAGATTAGATAGATGGATAGATAGCTAGGCAGACAAATAGCTGGCCAGACAGATTTATAGATTCAGGGGTTACGAAGGGCTGGATAGCTGAAGACAAGCATTAATTCATGGCAATGAAAGGGCGCTACCTGAATGTGGTCATTACTCTGAAAAATTAAGAAGCTAGGTGGAATCTGGGTGGGACTTCCCTCCAAAACACACACACACACACACACACACACACACACACACACACACACACGCACGCACACGCACACACACATGCACACATGCACACACACGCACTTAAAGGAGGATGAATTAAATTCAGAGAAAGAGAGAGAAACAGAAACTGAACTAAGCAACAGTGGAGGTGAGACATTAGAGTTGTTAACAGAAGGCACTAAATCATTAGACTAGACCTTGGGTGGCTATGTCTATACCAAAAACAACATTGTTTATAGGTTCATAGATATATAGTAGGCTAACAACCACTATGGCCTTTGTAAGCCTGGCCATGCAATCCAACCCAACTGTGTCATGTATCATGTGTGTTTATTAGGAGGGGGTATGTTAGTTAGAAAGTTCTAAAGGTTATGTGAGGAAGGGTGCATTAGTTTTGGCATTACTGTCTGCTTCTGTCTATCAGAGACATGGGGGGTAGACTCCAGGTGAAAGTTCGATTTTCCATCCATTGATCAAGGTTATGCTTAAATAAGGTTAGGGACATATTCTGCTTCACATGGATGGGGAGCCTGTTTCAGAGCATGGGTATCCTATGAAACATATATCTGTTTCACCAACATGTCTTATTTATGTCACAAGCACAATTTAAACCCTTGGATCTAGTAGATCTGATGCTGTTCATTTTGCAGATGTGCAAAAGATCCATCAGAGCCCGATCCAAGGATGCCTTGTATGACAGGCAAATATCACCTCTCAGTAACCTGTAGGAACAGAGTATACAGACAGAGCTTTAAGGTGATCTGTATAAGCCAGTGTGTTTATACCCTGGATTCTCCTGGCAAGGAAACTTTGTGAGCATTCTTTTTCATATGTCTGGTCTGCTACATCTAATGGAGGCATTATACTCGATGCTTGGTCAGATAAGGGCCAAATAAAGTGGAACTATGACTTCCATGGACCTGGATGGCATGCCTTGCTTATAAGCTAGGCGACATAAAATGATTTTCTTACTACCTTGGTCAAATGCTGGTCAAAGGCCAGATTACTTTCTACATATATTCTTAGGATCCGGACTACTGGGTCAACTCTTAGGGGGGTGCCTTATTGATGGAGCAATTAGCCTGGGTGGCTGTTTTCTCAAAAGGCACTATAATACACTTCTTGGTATTGAGGTTTAGTCCATGATTTGGCACCAGTCATTTGTCTGTGTTACACCCTCTTGTAAAATGTTTGTGTCATGGGGGAATCTATGATAGCTGTCAATTTGCAGTCATCTGTGAACATGGTCAGCCAAAGCCCCTTGACATTAGCCTTTACCTTTGAGAAGTAGATGCCAAATGGGAGTGGTCCCAGCACAGAACCCTGCTTGTGACCGGTCTCTTAGTGCAGGTGGTATCACCAATCCTAACTTTCTGGGTCCTGTTTATGAGTCAGCTGGCAATCCGGCAAGTTATATACAGGTTTATGCTCAATTCAGTGAGTTTGTCAACTATACTCAAGTGGAGTACTGTATGCAATGCCTTAGCCAGGTCCAGGTATGTGGTATGCATCATTTTACCCTCATCCATTGCCTTGACTACCTTCTCAAAGAAGTCTACCAGGTTATTAGGCACAATCTTCCCTTGACAAAGCCAAACTGGGTTGGGTCTAGTGATTGAAGGTTGCCTATGTCCTTGTTGATCATTTCCATGATACGTCATTCCATGGCTTTGCATATTAAACTAGTCAAACAGATAAGTCTGCAGTCTCAGGGGTCAGATGATGGTCTATCCTTGTGAAGTGGGATAACAGTTGCAATCCTACATTCTCATGGTACAAAGTTTCTTTTGAGGCTTTAGTTGAAAAGGGACTGAATTTCTCCTGATAGTTCATGCTTCCAGCTATTTAGGAGGTATCCTGAGGGTCCCCTTCAGAAACCTGAGTGTTCACTTATCCGACTTTTACAACGCCAAGATGAAAAGGCCGACAACTGCACAACACTGATGTCCCAGAACACTGAATTTCCACTCCAGGTAAGAAACCACTTGACCAGCCTGTTGAACCTTGCCCCTTATCCCCACGGTAGTGTGATCTCTGAGGTGGTATATTTAGTTAGGGGGGGGGTGGTTTGCTTTTCCTCGGTTTACGTTTTTGTTTAGGATGGCCAAGTGGTTACTCACCTGGAGTGGTAAGTCGGTGTGGTGGTGCTGTCGGCCTTTTTGGCTCAGTGTTATGAGTTTGGGGTAAGTTGAATTTCATTCTTGTAAATTAGACCCATCCTGGGATATTCTCAGGGCTCATTGAGATTTGTGTATTTGGCCTTAGCGAGTGCCACCAGGACCCGCTCCCTGCGCATCTCTCAACCTCTTAGAGCAAGAAATCTGGACAAAGCCATAAATAAAAGTGGGACAAAGGCCCAAAAATAGGGACAATTTTTAAATATTGCTCTTACAAACATATAAAGATGAAAGAATAACATGTTTCCCATTAGTATGAATTTTCTGATGGGTATGTAGTCTGAAACTGAAATGTTTGTCATTATCTTCCAAATTCAGTCTTTAATGATTTACCGGTAATTTGCCAGAAAAACACAGTTTTATAAAAAACGGACCAAAAAATATGAGGTAAAAATCTGAACATTCTGCAAAAATCTATACAGTTGAGAGGTATGGTAAAGCAGCAATACAGTACAAATACCTTGTGTGCCAACAAGCTTAGATCAGCTATTTGAGCCACGATTGGCAGTACCTACAAATTTGTAGAATTCAGTACTGTATTAACTTTAAAGTTAGCAGAATTTAGTGCTGGTTAGCATAATCTGCCCAAATAAAGGACACTTATTAGTCCGCACAAACAAAGCACCTTTAATAGCCTTCTAACCGACTAAGGCTGGATGGCACTATGCCAGTGTAAACCTAGCCTAGTACACACCTCTGAACCTATGAACCTTGTTGCTCACAAATCAAAGAACTACTCTGTATGGATATATAACTTCCTAACTTCTCTGCAACTAGCTTGGTGGATATAGGCATCTTGATACAATGTAGCAACTGTCTAATGTTTACTGACAACTATTTAATCCTTAAAGAATCAGCTACATCATTTGAGAGGTGTACTTACACAATGACAACGAAGATCAAACTTTCACATACAACTCCATATCAGGTTGTCAAACACACACACACATACACACACACACACACACACACACACACACACACACACACACACACACACACACACACACACACACACATACACACACACACACACATACACACACACACACACACACACACACACCAAGCTAGCTGCAGAGAAGTTAGGAAGTTATATATCCATACTGAACAGTTCTTTGATTTGTGAGCAACAAGGTGGTGATGTAACTGGGTTAGAAGGCTATTAAGGATACTTTGTTTGTGCAAACTAATAAGTGTCCTTTATTTGGGCAGATTATGCTAACCAGCACTAAATTCTTCTAACTTTAGTTAATACAGTACTGAATTCTACTAAATTTGTAGGTACTGCCAATTGAAGCCCAAATAGCTGCCCTAAGCTTGTTGGCACACAAGTTATTTGTACTGTATTGCTGCTTTACAGGTTACAGTTTTATGGACTGTTTTGTAGCACACAGCATGCACACAGGCTAACATATGCTGAGGTACTTAAAAGCAATCTTCCTAAACAACTAAGATCATCTAGACCATCCACTGTCAAAGCTACGCCTCAGGAAGTACAAAGGCACTCAGAAAAAAACAAAATGTAACACCACACATACTGTCATTCTCAGTGGAGCCCCAAATACTAAGCCCCTAAAACAAGTAAACACACCTCCCATACATCTCATCATAGGGGACTCCATTTGAAGATATATTGATGCCCCTCTAACTCTAACCAGGCTGAACACGGAGAAGATAACTGCTAGTTGCTTATCTGGAGCCAGGATTCACCAAATCACACATGCATTCACGTCATTACATCACAGGTACCAGTTTGATTCGGTTCTAGTCCATTAGGTGTAAGTGACCTGAGATGTACCTCCCTGGACTAAATGAAGAGAGATATTATGGAGCTTTCAAACTATGTGTCTCAAGCTGTTATGAACCTGGCACTAAGCAGCATATTACCATCACTGAGGATGTTGCCACAATATAGCAAAAATGAGTGATTTCAATAACTGGCTGTCTTTCTGGTGTCATTCTATGGGCATCCAATATATTTTAGCTTGGGAGAAGATAGTCAACAGGCTATGTTGCTTTGCCAAGAATGGTTTGCACCTCCCCCCAGGTTTTTGAATACTGGCTAAGGCTTTGTCCAGTCCCATAGTGCCTTTTTAGGCAATGCCAAATTGATAAACCTACTGACATATCAAAAAATCTCAAGGTGTTACTGCTCAATGCCAGAAGCCTAAATAAAAAAATACACTCCCTCCAAGCTCTCCACACACTGAAAAATATAGCTATCTGTGCAGTTACCATGACATGGTTTAAAGCAGCAGATAGTACCCCGGCAGTGCAAGGTTTCAGTGCCTTCCACACTTTTAGACCAGTAGCTACACAGACAAGGGCTAAAGGCGGAAGTCTCTTAATATACATCAGTAACAAGCATACCTCTAGGGTGGACAAACAGGATGATGTGCTGGAGTCCCTCCACATATAGATCACCATAGACAAAATCCCATGCAATATCCTAGCCAGTTACAGGTCACCCTCCATGTCCCAAGAAGCACTGAGTATCTTACTTGGACCTAACAGTGGCACTTATCATCCAACTTAACACCCTACTCACGGGAAACATTAATTATCTCTCTATAGATTGGGAATCCCGAATGGCCTCAAATCTACAGGCACAGAGGTTCCTGGACTTTGTAAATACAAACACCATTAACCAAATAGTGAATATGCCCAATAGAGGCTCCAGCATACTGGACCTCATGCTCACAAATATGGGAGAATGCTGCACCCCTTCAATTTCTTGTCCTTCCTGTTAAGGTCTGAGCATAAAGCCATCTCCTTCAAAATCAAAATCAACTCCATAATTCCATTAAAACCACTAACAGTTAGCAACTATTCCAAAGCAAATTACCTGTTATTAAGTGAGGGCTTGTCAAAACTTAATGCCCTCCAAATCCCAAGAACACACCAGCCTATGTTGAGCTGCTCTTAGAAACACTGGACAACCATGTCAATGGCTGCATAGAGGCTGCTTTACCTACCAGCAGATAGTACCCCGGAACTAGCCCCAGAAACAAACTGCCCTCCTGGCATTCCAAAGTAAAAAGAATATACAACAAAAGGAAAAAAAAGAGTAAGTCCCATAAAAATAAAAACTCTCATCAAAGTAAATAGGCAACTAAGAGGGCTAATTAGGTCATGCAAAGCCAACTTTGAGATTAGGATATGCTCCCAGCTGAAAGATAACCATAAGGTCTTCTACAGCTATGTCAGAAACCTCAAGGGCACCACAAAGCAATGTGCTGAATACGTGGTTAATGGCGTTACATTCACCAAACCTGGTGATATAGTGAACCTGTTAGAGGACAACTTCATTTCCAACTTTACCTTCCTCTCACCGCCAATCATCCCCTAAATAACAGCCTCAAACATAACCCCCCCAACTATAACTAGAAAGCTTG
This sequence comes from Protopterus annectens, assembly GCF_019279795.1. Taxonomy (NCBI): domain Eukaryota; kingdom Metazoa; phylum Chordata; order Ceratodontiformes; family Protopteridae; genus Protopterus; species Protopterus annectens. Next base: position 412,165,175 of record NC_056725.1, read on the forward strand.
TACTAGCTGTACTCACTAAAGCCAAGAACAAGGCCTCAATGGGCCCTAGAAATATCCCAGAATGCCTTCTGAATAGTCTAAAATACAACTTATCAGAACCCCTGGAGTCATTATTTAACTATACTTTTAAAACAGTCTTTGTACCACATGAATAGAGGTCTGGAATTGTCATTTGTATTCATAAGGGAGGACCTTCAACAACAGATCCTTGAAACAACAGACCCATTAGTCTGACTAGTCTTATTTGCAAAGCCATGGAGATAATTATCATGGAAATTATCAACAGGGACATAGGAGACCTCCAAACACTGGATCCATCCCAGTTTTGCTTTGTCAAAGGAAGGTCATACTTACTGAATCTGTTGGAGTTCTTTGAAAAGGTCTCAAAGGCAATGGATGAGGAGAAACCTGCATATACTGCCTACCTAGATCTGGCTAAGGTATATGATACAATACCTGACTTGGGCATTGTCAACAAACTTACAGAACTAGGTATAAACCCCTTTATAACATACTGACTAGCTATCTGTCTCACTGATAGGACCCAGGAGATTAGCATCAGTGAGGAGAGGCTTGTCAGCAGTGGAGTCCCCCAGGGCTCTGTGCTGGGCCCATTCATCTTTGTTATCTACTTCTTGGATGTTACAGCTAATGTCAAAGGCCTCTGGCTAACCAAGTTTGCAGATGATTGCGAACTAGGAGTAGTCACTGAATCCCCCCCCCAAGACAAGAACACCATTCAGGATGGTCTAATACAGATAAATGCTTGGTGTCAAAGCCATGGCTTAAAACTCAATACCAATGGCCTTAGTGGCCATTAGTCTAGTAAACACCTATGAACCTATGACTGCAATGCTACACAAAACTTAAACTGCTTTGATAAGGCAAATTCAAGTATTAAGGACTTTTAAAATGATTTAAAAGCACCATCAACAAAGCAAAAATAAAGCAGTAGCACACTAAACAGTTAACTGAATTAAAAAACAGTAAAATAAATCTCTAATCTACAAAGGCTGGAGCAGGAATTAACTCCTGATCTTCTCAGAGTGTGGCTAGGTGCCAAGCAGATGGGAGCCCTGAGTAAATGAGCAGCAGACAATTTGTAGTTAGGGAGATTTACTCAAGTGCAATACTGGTTTGCTGGATGGCCACATAGTATTATGGATATATGGGAAACAATGGGTGGAAATGAAAAAGGGAAGGAAGATACCTTGGATGTCAGATTATCATCATGAGAGGAAGCCAGAAGCACACCCTTTTAAAACCATAAGAAGTCATGAAGAAGTCTAATCCTGCTGTAAGAGACTGTAATGGAGCTATCAGCATCAGCCCAGATTTTGCACCTCAATACAAATGGAGGGACAGGGTGCCAATTGCATGGACTCTAGGAAAAGAATTTTCCAGAGATCTAACCATGTCTTGTAAAGGTTGTTGAAAGACGTGCAAATTGACTAAGTCCTAATGAAACATTTATTCAGTGCAACTTCAAATCGATCAATCAAAACTTGAGTAATGCTATAACAAAGTTGCTAAATTTGCAACAAATACCCCTTTCAGAACCCACCACTGTACAGCACTAAAAGCTTCTTACCACCTCTAAAATTATCCAGAATCCATCTGCTTGTCCACCACTAAATAACATTCTACACAACAATGTTCCTAGTCAGTCATTACAATCTAATGACCAAAACTTGTGTCCATCCACAAACCTGTCAAATCTGCTGGGCATTGTCTGTACTTGTACCATGTTGCTAAGGACTGGGACTTCTTATCTCTATCCATCAGGTCAACACTCTCCCTCCCATCCTTCAAAACCATTCTGAAAGACTTCCTAGCCAAAAGCTGGCTCTTTTCTTGCTCAACAGCAGGATAAACTATATCCCTAAATGTGGACAAATACCTATTTATACCTTACTTCTCCTTACTCTCCCTTCTTCACTCACTTTCTTACTTCTATCAATTTCTCTCTTCTGGCTTTTCTCTAAATACACCATAAGCCTGCTTTATTTTCACTTTGCATTGTAATTCCTGTTTGTCTTATACTAATTTACCTTTAATTTTGTTTGAAACTGGCTAAAATTTCTTTCTTTATTTTATTTATTTATTTATTTTACATTTGTTAGCTGGGGGTGTCTGACTGAGCCGAAAAGGCCCTTTTTCAGCAGAGGCCCAGGGAGAAAAGCTCCACAAAGAAAAATTACAGATACATTTAGTTATTTAGACATGATCAGTATACACACAAATTACAAGAGATATGTTTTTACAGTGGTATGTGGCACATCAACAGTTACAGTGGAGAGAACAAACAAAAAAATATTAATTTAAAAATAAAGATAATTAATAGATTTGTGGTGTACAGCTGACATTTGGAACATAGGTAGAATACATATATAGTACACAGGTACAGTACATACATTGTAGATTAGCCAGTGTTTGTGAGTAAGAGTGAAACTATTATCAAGTACTCTAGATTTAGTACATATACAAAATTTTAAATCATTGTATTATAACTTGTTTCTACTCTTAACCAATGTGTTCCTATTATGTCTAATTCGGTATAATTATTTAAACTACATTTGTTTTTTGCATTATTTTTAAAGACTGTAAAATTATTATTCTTAAAATGTTTTGTAATACTTTAGAGCTTTTCTCCCTTGGCATCAGCTGAAAATGGGCTTCTACCCAGTCTGACTTTCCCGGTAATCAAATGTCAATAAATAAAATAAATAAATGTGGTGCATTGAAATAAGAAAATGCTGAGCTGAGCTCCAAAATAACAGAATTAAAAATGAAAGAGAGAGAAAGCTAGGGCTGAGTTAGATTTAGGTTGTTCACAATTAACCTCTGCTGTCCAGAAACTAAAATAATGTCTGGCACAATACGTTGATATTGAACCTTCATTCCTGAAGGAGCAAACAGAATTAACTGACCTGCAGCAGAATATTCAATGACTGCAGGCCACACTACAGGATATAAATTTAAAATATTAGGGCCCACAAGTTGAAAACAACTCTCGGGTTAAGGCCCTGAGGTCTGCTATTGATTTACTAAAGACAAGACTGCAGAAAATGAAGAACAAAGTTAAGTTTGTCATCCCACTCTCATGTGTCTCAGGATAATGATATCATTAAGCAGGAGGAAGTTCAACTAACCAAACTTGCAATACTGAAAGAAGATGAAAAGTAGAAGAAAGCAGATTTCTCATCATCAGGAGGCTGCAGAGTGCACCACTAAAGGAAAGTATGGTAGCATAAAGCATTTGTAAGACTTCAGGTGTGAGAATGAAATCAAAATAGTGAAGAATGACCCAGGTACCAAAAGTCTGATTTTATTGCTATGCAGAAAGAAAAAAACAATTTTTTTGTCATGGGAAAGAGATGCTTGCTTTAATCAGTTTGAGCAAGTCTATGCACATTTCTGGAAGGACTTAAAATTATAACTTAATAACAAAGTTGGTTCTCTAGAGACCAGTTGACATTATGGTTAAGATCTTTGCTTTCCATGCACATGATATAAGGTTCAATCCTGACTACTGACTAATTTTTTTTTTTTTTCAGTTTGCATGTTCGCCCTGTCTCTGTGGGCTTCCTCCCACCTCCAAAAAATAAGCGGAGTGTTTCCATCTTAAACTCACCTAAAAATGGAGTTGTGGACAGCACAGATCACAGACAGTGTGCTGTGGCAGGACTAACCACTTTTTGTGATTTGTCGTGTTGAATAATGTTGCCAAATGGACATAAGTATTTGCCAGTGATAAGTGGGATGAGGATCTAGCCTACTCCAACGTATGTCAGGGACCCATAGGAGGGGTGTATTTGCCCCTATTTACCAGTGCGTGTCTGCCATAAAGTTCAGCAGCCTTTGGCCAATAAGCTATGGTCAGTCAGTGTCCAGTTTTCCAGCTTGGATTACCTGGGATAGCGCTGTTGAGTGAAAGCTGGATGTAAAATCTATCAACCTGCCAACCAAGAACTAAAAACTGCTACACTCACTGTAGGTTCACCAACAGGACACATGCTTGAAAGTGGATGGTATTATGGTATGAAAGAGGACAGCCATCTTCTGTATCCAGGAGACATGATGGTAGGGCACTGCAGTAAAGCCACTTAGCTTAAGGTATAGAGATTACTATAAAGCAAAAGGATAGACTAAAACTGGTGCAGAATTGTGGTAAGGGAGAGGCTTCAGAAGACAGTGGGGAATATCATCAGAAATAGTGACAAACTCATAGCAATCAGACTCCATTGTAAGGATAGAGCAGTATTCATAATCTCAGCCTATGCCCCACAGCAGGGTTGTGATAATGAGAAAAAGAGTGCATTCAGACAGCAGCTGCAGGACTTACTAGATAAAGCAGGACAACATGAATTGGTGTTGATAATGTGTGACCTGAATGCATATATCAGGACAGACAGAAGATGATATCAAGACTGCCTGGGTCCACATGGGTGGGGCAACAGGAACAAAGGAGGAAAGGCCATTCTAGACTTCTCTATGGCAAATGGCTTGATATTAGCCACCAGATGGTTCAGAAAGAGAGACACTCAGAAGATCACATACAAGAGTGGCCAACATGCAACCCAGGTAGATGTCATCCTAGTAAGAAAAGGCAGAAGGGTAGAATCAGGGATTGCAAAGCCATTCCCAGAGCAACAGTCAGCCCACAGCATAAACCACTAGTTGAAATAATCAGCTGCAAGCAGTGGTTAGAGAAGGCTCTAAGGTCAACAGAAACTAGGCTGAAGACCTGGAAGTTGACTGGAGAAAAAAGCATGACAGTTCAAGGAATTATGCAGAGCTCCATCACCTCAAGAAGAGGAAATAGGTAGAGCTGAAGAAGAAGAAGAATGGCAGCACCTTTAATCAGCATGTGTGAGGACAAAAGTACAGACATGTGGCTGATCCACGTATGGAAATAAGGTACATAAAGAAAGCTGGTGGTGGAGTGCAGAAGTCCTGGAAGTCATCAACAGAAAGAACGAGTGCAGGAAAAAGTGGAAGCTAGAAAAGATGGACCAGGCTGGGAATACTGATTGGCTAACAAAAAGGCAAGGAAGGGGTTGCAATAGCAAACAACAAGGCATCACAGGCACTCGACCAACTTCTAGAAAGTGACTCAGTAGATGGCACAAAGAAACTATATCAGGTTGCAATGCAAAGACAGAATGTTAAAGAAGATAATCAGAAACGATTCATAAGGGATGCCTGCAACAACCTGCTCACCAGTTCACAATATATCAAAGCCAGATGGAAGGGGAACGTTCAGCAGCTTCTGAATGATGAAAACCCTACAGAAGATGTACTGTCTCAGACAGACCCTATGGTGAGAGAAGAGGAGGAGCCCACCATAGAAAAAGTAAGAACAATACTAAAGAAAATGAAGTCAGGGAAAGCAGCAGGCTGAGATGAAGGTAGAGCAGATATGATAAAGATGTTGGGTTAGCTAGAGGAGAAATGGCTCCAAAATCATAGTAGTGTGGAGAGAATGGTATATTTCAAATGACTGGAGAATAAGCATACTAGGGTCAATGTTCAAGAAGAAAGTGGACATTCACAACTGGGACCAGTACAGAGGGATCAAACTCCTTACACATTGCATAATAATTTTGGAGCAGGTGACTGATAAACAAATATGTAGAGTAGTAGAAAGTAAGATGGGAGATGACCAAATTGGATTCAGATCAGGATGCAGCATATATGACCTAATGTTTGAGTGATACAAATAGTTAATAAGAAGGTAGAGATGAGGAAAGAGTCCAACTGGGCATTCCTTGACTTGGAGAAAGCATATGACAAGGTCCCAAGAAAGCTGATTTGGGCCATCCTGTAATGGTTCAAAGTCCCAAAAACATAGGTAGAATTAGTGCAAGCTTTGTACAAGAACCCAGTGACTCAATTATTAAGAGTGTTCAGTCTCACACAGGGGTTCCCAGTAAGAATGGGTGTGCATCAGGGTTCAACTCTGAACCCACTGCTGTTCATATTGGTGATGGACTACATTAACAAACAGGTTGGAGCTGACAGATCAACAAAGTTGCTGTATGCAGACAAAACAGTGGTAATGGGAGCAAATGGAGGGAATCAAAAGAAGACAAGAATTGAGATAGGAGGGAAAACAGTGGAACAGGTTAATAGCTTCAAGTATCTGGGAAGAATGGTTGAGGAGAAGGGAAGTCAGAATGATGAGTTAAAAGCTACGATTAGAGGGGTTGCAGCCTACTTACAGACTGGCAGGGGTAGTATGTGACTAAATAATGCCGAAGAAGCTAAAATGTAAGGTGTACAAAACAGTAGTGTAACCAGTACTATTGCATGGTACAGAACCCTGGGCAGTAAAGGCAGTTGAGGAAGTTAGAGGTGGTGGAGATGAAGTGCCTGAGATGGGTGGTAGGATGCATATTGTGAGGCAGATGAAGAAAAGTGGACATAAGAACAGAAGCCAAAGTAGCTCCAATTGCAAAAAAGGTCAAAGAGAACAGATTCCGGTGGTTCGGGCACATATGCAGAAAAGCAGAAGACAATCTTGTAAAGAAGATTTGGGACAGACAGGTAGAAGGAAACAGGAAATGGGGGCATCTAGGAAAGAGGTGGACAGACTGTGTGAGAAAAGATTTGTGATAGGAATGAGTGTCGAAGAAGTTAGGACAGTGGCACTGAAATGAGAGATATAGTGACAGTTGATACTACACCCTGAGCTCCAAGTTGAAAAATATGAAAAAGGAGTTTGATGATGATGATGAAGAATACTGTTGCCAAGACACAACCTACAGTGTGTCCAAAATAACCTAGACTGGGTAAAGAATGTTTAGTGACAGTCAATCCACCCATACTACATCAGAAAAGGGACAACCAAGGAAATATTTTCAAAAAATGCTAAGTCTTTTTTGCAGAATAAAATGGGGGGGGGGGCAGTTACTGCAATACTCCCTAGAAGAACCCTACAATAAAATGAACTTTTTATAGACTGAATAGGCTAAAACATTATAACTGCTGTCGACCTGGAAATCTAGCTAAATCTGCCCCTTACTGCTTCATCCTCGGCAATGTAATGTGTGTAACTTTATAACAAATGCTGGTCTATTCATGCTGCTGTTGATAAATAAGGTTATGAAGAAAGCCATTGTACAAAAAGCTCTTCCAATTCATTTAGATGCCATCATGATATACTAGCATGGCATCACAGTGATGTTTGAGGTAGATATGGTCCCATGACCATGAAAAGACTCATCTTTAGAAACATGCTTGACTGTAACAGTTTTTGTTACCACAATAAGACCATATATTATGGCTGGAAGTCTAAAAGAAACCCAATTAGGGCATGAAGTCTGTTTTTTTTAAAGTGAAGATACCATACACAGAGGAAGGGATTCACATGCTACAGATGCAAAGATGGGTACTGGGTTTCACAAAGAAATATGGTACAAAGTCAGCATATAGGCCATGTCATATTGTATGATCTGAATGTAAAGTAACTATATTCCTGTCTTTGTTCCAAAAAAATTATTCTGTTTTCTGAAAACATTTTAAAGTTTATGTTTATTAATTAATGACTTCTGACTGGAAACAGAAGGCTATTCAGCAATCTTGGAAGGTATATAATGTAGCTGTTACATAACATGTATAAATATAGATAAAATATTGAAGGAAGTTCATCACAGGCTTCTTTTAACTGTAAATGGAAGCTTATTAAATAATCTTGGAATGTACGTAATGTAGCTGTCACTTTTTTCTATTACTCTATTTATTTTGGTTTAGGTTTATTCTGTTTGTGCTTTCAGCAGCAGTGCTTTACAGACACAAACTTTTAAATTGAATTTTATCAAAATTTGATTTAAAGACCTCACAAAGGTTAATTCTAAGCAGCCTGTGAGAAACAGATTATAAAAACAATTCCTTAACCCTTCATAATTACGTCAGATTTTTCAACATCATGAATTTTCATAAGGTATTTTCATGTTTTCAAATTGTTTTGTGTGGCTTTTTTGAAGGTTGCAAAACAGTACAGAATTCAGTAGCAGGTCAGATTAGGGAGGTATAAAGAAGTCTTAATACCCCTTTACTTGTATCTCATCAGACCAATTATTGAATATAATGTACCTTTTGTTATGTATTTGTCTAAACATATGACTCAAATTGAGAGATCTAACAGACACACAACAGATCAGTGACCTCAAAAATCTTAGTTATCATGACAAACTAGCAGCCCTCTCTCTGTACTTAGTGTCATAGTGACTCCTCAGTCGAGGACTGTATCTAACCTTTAAAGTCTGAAAGATCTGACTCTTTTTCACATTATACCTCTATACCTGGTTTAAATGAAATAAACTTTCATCAACAGATAAATAAGGCACATTGGTACGATATCCCAACATAGCACTCACCTCTGGAATAAACTTTCACTATATGTCAAGCAGAGTAGCACCCTTACCACCTTCAAGGCAAACCTTGATAATTTGATGGCCAATCCTAAAGTGCTCTCCCTGTCTACCTTATCTTACCCTCCTTGACATTGTGGGGAAGTTATGAATATGTGTTTTTGGCTAGGCATTTAATGGTTTGCAGACTAATTGCCTTGTACTTTTGTGATCCTATGAAAAGCAGTTTCAAGAATTAAATGGGCTACAGAATATAAAGTCCTAATTTTGGTACATATATGTTAAAGTTTAAATTGTTGTTTACCTAAATATTTAATGAAGGTATTTTTTATTACCAGAGCATTTATTTTGTACTGATAATTTATGTCCCTTTTGCAAGATATGACATTTAGTGATACCGAACTTGAGGTCATTACTACTACCACTGTCTTGAAGAACTTCTGAATCTTCTACTGAAGAAATTATGTTACCTTGTTTTCAAACATCAGCATGTTTGGTTAGCTATAATCCTTTCCACATGTTCATATTTAAGTAGTACAGTCCAAAAACAAGTGGCCAAATACAAAGCCCTGTGGGAAGCAACAAGTAATCCCATCAAAATAAAGAGATAAGTCACCACTCTGACTTTGCACCCTGTTGTTTAACTAATGTTGTTAATAAATGATTACACATGGATTTACATTTACTGCATTTAAGTTGTAAATTACTCCCATACGTGAAATAGTAGATTACGTGTTAGCAAAGTCAATATAATCAGTAGGCATGGTTCATTAACTGCTGCTTTAACCTCTAAAAAGAGTGCTACAAAATCACCCCTTATCAACATTATCTTAAAGATGTAGGTCCTCTGTATCTTTTGGGTTCAGATCTACTATGACTATTTCATTTCATGACTTTATATAAGTTATTTGTCAGGTTAACGTGCCTAAAACGTTTTGGTACTGGTATGAATTACACTTCCTTTTGTAGACTTGGGCTACTACACCTTATCATATAAGTTAGGGATATAGCCACATACTAGCATTCTGTTTAGAATGACTGGCAGGAGCTTACTTAGATTTTTTTTTTCTGTATAGGAAACCTACAGATATAGGTTCATAGGTTCGTACGAGGCTATCGGCCCTAGGGCCTATACAAGCCTAGCCATAACAATTCCCTGGCTATTTCTTCCCACAATATTTACTTCCCTGGACCCCTGTCTAGCAGGGCGACTGACATGATCCCGGGGTGAAATTCTTATCTCCCACCCAATCATCAAGGTTCCTTTGGAAGAGGACCAAACAAGCACAGTACGACACAGCAACTGGAGAGTACAAACTTTAATAACAGTTAAGCGCTTTCTTCCCTCTTCAAGGGACTTCCTCAGAACGAAAGATACATCCACACCCAGCCCTTAAATAGCACTGAAGAGGGAAGAAAGTGCTTAACTGTTATTAAAGTTTGTACTCTCCAGTTGCAGTGTTGTACTGTGCTTGTTTGGTTCTCTAGTTCAGAGCTGGTTGAGAAGACATCCTTTTGAAGAGGGTCAAAGAGGCGCACTGCTTGACATGTATGGGCAGTCAATTCCAGAGTCTGGGGAGTCTCTGCATCAGGAACCTTTCCCTCCAGCATGTTTTGTTCATTGTGATGACAAGGTTTAGATCCCTGCAGCATGTCCAACAGCTCTGGGTTTGACATGGCCTTGTATGTTAAGCAGAGATCACCTCTGAGTAGACAATATGCGACAGAGTACAGCTGGAGTTTTTTTAGATGGTCAGCACAGGGCATCTGCTTTAGGCCTGTGATTCTTTAGTGAGGTATTTCTGCGGTCTTTCCAGTTGTTGCAGATGTCTTGAGAGGTACATACCAAACGGGGTGTTGTATTCTATAATGGGTCTAATGAGGGATGAGTATAGCGGGACAATGACCTCCTTTTTTCTGGATGAAAAACCCTTAGTGATGAGGTGTGCCACATAGAAGGATTTTCTGACTGTTGTGGCGATGTGGTTATCGAAGGTGAGACCACTGTCCACCTGTGTCCCTAAGTCTTTTATCACACTTTCGGTGTTTAGTGTACTGTCACCTATGTGGTAATTCATGGGTACATGCTTTTTCCCAAAGGGGATAACTATACATTTCTTGGCATTGAGCTTGAGCTTATGGCTCTGACACCAAGCATATGTTTCTATAAGGCCCTTTTGTAGAATATCCACATCATTTGGAGATTCAGTAATGGCTCCCAGTTTGCAGTCATCTGTGAACTTTGTTAGCCAGAGACCCTTAGTGTTGGCCTGTACTTCAGAGAAGTAGATTTTAAACAAGAGAGGTCCCACGACTGAACCTTGAGGTACTCCACTTGTCACTTGTCTGGAGCTAGATTTGGAGTCAGCTACTTTTACAGTGTGGGTTCTGTCATTAAGCCAGTTGGCAACCCATTGAGTGACGTAGGGGTTAATGCCCAACTTAGTAAGTTTATCTATGATTCCAGAGTGGGGGATAGTTTCAAAGGCCTTGGCAAGGTCCAGACAGGCTGTGTGGACTGCCTTATTGTTGTCCACAGCACTGGAGACTTATTTGAAGAAGTCAATCAGGTTCAGGAGACAAGATCAGCCCTTCATGAACCCAAACTGGGTGGGGACCAGTGTTTGAAGGTTTCCCATGTCTTTGTTTATAACTTCTATGATAATACGCTCAATGGCCTTGCAGATCAGGCTCGGCAGACTGATGGGGCGGTAGTTCCCAGTATCCAAGGTGGATCCCCCCTTGTGGAGTGGGATAACTGTAGCTGTGCGCCACTCAGTGCGCACAAAGCCTGAGTTGACGCTATGATTAAACATGATACTTATGTGAGGTGCCAGTTCATTTTGTAGTTTATGTAGTACACAGCCTGGGATGTTGTCTGGTCCCATGGATGCTGTATTCTTAGCTTTGGAGAGTGCTGTTTTTACCTGTGTGGCCGTTATTACCAGATTTTGGCAATCTTTCAGTATTGAGATGGCCCTTTAGGGGGAGAGAGGGGGATGAATTTGGCACTGAATCGATCTGCCAGGATATTGGCAATATCCTTGGGATCAGTATATTTAATGCCATTGTGTTGTAGCTCAGAGCAGATCTGAGGATTGCCATTTAGATTCTTGACATAACTATAGAATGCCTTGTGGTTATCTTTGGAGTCTTTGGCAATTTTATTTTCGTAACTAGCTTTGGAGGATTTTATGAGGGATCTCAGCTTCTTACTGAGGCTGGTAAGGGAGCTTTTTGCATCCTGGGATGCTGTCTGGTACCATGGAACTTGAGTTTTTAATTTTACTTGTGGCAGTAGTTATGTCTGTAGTTATATAGTTATATAAACATAAAATATCCCCTTGTCGCTATAATATTCTGACATATCTTTCTTGTTTATTGTGGTGTTTGCAGAACATTCTTCTGGAAGTACATTTGCTATGTCTTGTAGTTTGGTAATTACTTCATTTCTTATTGTTATGATAATACATTCCTGATTCTTACCTTTCAGTTTTATGATGTGACTAAAGAATAATTACTTTTTTATTTCTTTCTTCCTCTGAGATCAAGTTGGGGGCACTGCTATATCTGGAAGACCTGATAAGAAAGAAAAGCAAATAAATGAATAAACTGCCTTCATTTCTTCACCATTCCATGTCTGTTCCTATTAGCCCATTTAGGCCATATCCCCATACCTTCTAAATATAGTCATTTTTCTCATCTGTGGATTCCTAAGCTAGAAACACTGTTTCATCACTGCCTTCATACAGGCTTCATGCCAAATGAATGGAGGACTGCAACCGTTATCCCACTATCAACACATAAACCTGACTAGCCTGATATGTAAAGCTATGGACAGAATAATCATGTATATCCTAAAAGATGACATAGGTAACCTATAAACAATGGACCTAAATTAGGTTAGGTTTGTCAGCTGCAAGTCTTACCTACTCAACCTGGCAGATTTCTTTGAGAAGGTCGTCAAAGCAAAGGATAAAATGGTGATACTGTCTCCCTCAACCTGGCCAAGGCATTTGACAAAATACTCTACTCAGGCATTGTAGAAAAGCTCAATTATCTAAGTAAAAATCCCTCTATCAGCTGCTGTATAACCATCTGGTTTACAGATAGGGTCCAAGAAGTTAGAATACGGGAGTCTTCCTTCACAAACTGGTCAGCTACTAGTGGGGTGCCACAGGGTTCAGTACTGGGGCCACTCCTGTTTGTCATCTACTCCTGTGAGGTCAAGGCTAATGTCACGGGCTGGAAATGTTTGCAAACTGGGTGCAGTCACTGAATCTCCTCAACTTACAAATATTCTCCAAGAAGGCCTGACACAGACTAATAACTGGTGATAGAGTCATGGTGTAAAACTCAGTGCTAAAGAGTGCATTATAGTATCTTTGAGAATGGTGGCCACCCCATCAAAATATTAATTTGATAATACACCCCTAAGAATAGACTCTACATTCAGGGATTTGTGAACACATGCAGACAGTGATTTGGCATTAGACTATCGTGTCTATTGTAGTGGGGAAATCATTCTATGTTGCACAACCTATAAGCAGGGAAATGGAATCTGGATCCAAACATGTCAATATTCTATTATACTCTGCTCTCACAGGATCAATCACTGAGTAAATTTCCACCTTCAATATGTACCTCACCAGGCAAATGCAACATCTGGTTTGTCCTCAATGATTGCTCATGAAAAGATCACACAGTGTGGAAAACAAGTCCTATTCGGTCCATCTCAAAGCCTTGTCCTTATATTCCATCTCCTATAGAGGTGACCTATGCCTGGCCTACAAAGTATTCTTTGTGCCAGAACTAACGGACCTGTTCCACATCAATAAAACAATCAGCATCAGAAGCACTTGATCCAGGTACAATATAAATAGTAAATGCTGGAGGGGATAGATATGTGTTTCAGAGGCTCTCCCTTCCCAGAACAGACTTCACATCCATGTGAGGCAAAGTTCATCCTTGTACTTCTTCAACTGAAACTTAGAACAGTGGATGGAGAACCATAAATATACCCCTAGTCTGGCTCGTATGTCTCTATTATAGAGAGGAAGCTTGTAAATGCTCAGCCACACATTCCCAAGTATACATAATACTTATCAAATTTTATTGGGAAGAATAGCTAGGCTTAAAAAGCCCCACTGGGTTGATAGCCTAGTATTCTACTATGGTACTGTGATTTTAACCTCCTAGCATGTACTTCCATGAACTCCCCTGCATACTGCTTTCTACTAAAAATTCTTATCTGACTCAGGCATAGTATGTTTTTTTCTAAAATTACTCCTTAATTTTCTTTTTTCTGACAATCACTGCCTTTCCACCTTTTTATATATCTGCCATATTATTTGCCCCTTTTTCTATCACTCACATCTAACCAAGTACTGCCAACATGGCCAGCTTTAGCAAAAAGTGAATCTGTTGGCCAGCTAGGGTTCCATTTGTCTATGTGTTTTTCTAACATTTATTTGTTTATTTAAAGTAAAGAAACACTGCATTTCTGTAAAAATAAACAAATAAAATATACTAATAAAATGACATAAACCATCCCTTTTCAAAGCATCTATTTTTGCTGTGCCTAAGTGGGGACATGTTGTATACACGACCACACAACTTGTGTTTTTTGCTCCATCACACCTATGATCTAAACCATAAATCTAATTTAATTTCCTAGAACATGGGTGTTACAGCAAGGATCAGAAAGCCTGCATATTTTAAACTGTAAAAATGGATGTAATGGCAATGGTGGAAACAGTGAAGAAAGACTCATTGATCAGCAGTGCAGTAAGGTATTCTTTTAATCCTGGCAAGCGGCAAGATATTAAGGCCAGTGGGCTACTTTAATGTATCTCATTCACATATGTGTTTGTGTGAAACAGAGTTGACCTACATTACTGTGACAAGCTTTTTATATATTTTATTACAGTCAAACATCTCAGATTCACACAATCAACAAAGCATATATATAATTGCTGGGTAGGAGCTGTTGGAAGAAGTGTTGCATGTGGATGAAAATCACTGACTGCTGCTGTTTGCTTATTACTCTGCCTTTGTTGGTCTATTTATTTAAGTGAAGCAGGTTGGAATGATTTACTATGGCAAATGTTTGTGTGAAACAAAGGTGAAATATATTTCCATGACCATTATTTTTATAACAAACAGTTATCTGAAGTGCACAGTGTCAACAAAGTGGCTGTAAATTTTGGGTGCAGTGGGTTGTCTGTGAATAGAACAGAGACAACTGTAATTTGTTTGGTTTAAATAGTCATTAATCCAGTTTTGCAGGACTGCTATGCATTTGTATGAGATAAGCAAGAACACTTTCAAATTTGAAATACATTACTATGGCCATTACATTTTTCCATAGTCATCTGAGATATATACAGTCAACAAAGTTTATGCAATTGCTGGTTATGTAAGCTGTCCATGAATGAAAACAACTGACTCTGCTGTCATGGTTAGTTTAAAAATAATTTATCTGTTATTGCAGGATTAGCATGCATTTTGTGTAAAGCAAGGTCAGATACTTTACTGTGGTCATTTTATAAATTAAAATCAGATATCTGAGTTGTGTACAGTTGATGAAGTGGTTGCAACTGATGGGTATGGAGGTTGTCTGTGGATAAAAGTGACTTGCCCCTGCTACTCTTTGATCACTGTTAATTTCTCTCAATTTCCATCCCAGTCAGACATCAGCAATGCACACATTTAATGACTGTCTTTGGTGGTCTGAGCAGGATGTAATCATAAGCTATTGCTTAACAGCACAGTGCTGTTGTGAGCAGCATTGTCATCACAGAGAACTTGGTTCGCTGGTTGAGTTCTTGGCTGTGTGTTAACTGGGTAAGCTGGAGACAAGTGACCATTTTCAGGGACGACCAATGGATATTAGTAAAATGACTTATTCAAATTCACACAGCTGCCAAGTGGAGGTGGATAGAATCAAACCTTGTACACTTGGCTATAGCTCATTAACACAGAGCCTTAATCCTCTGCTCTAAATGCCTGGCAGAAACTTTGGTAATTTCCACCAGTGCCCTTCAGACAGACTGCAGGTGAAACAATAATCCTCTGATTATCCTGTAGGTAAGTGTGTGTGTGTGTGTGTGTGTGTGTGTGTGTGTGTGTGTGTGTGTGTGTGTGTGTGTGTGTGTGTGTGTATTGTGACAGAAATAGCTTGTCAGGGGCAGTTTCAATATATGTGTGCATCTGCTAAAAATAAATTTGCCTCTCTGATTGACCTGTCTAGTCGAGGGCACTATCAGCATGTGTGAGTGTGTGAAAAAATATATATTACCAATTTTTATCTGTGGACAGACACACACGCAAATACGCACACACACACACACACACACACACACACACACACACACACACACACACACACACACACACACGCACACACACACACGCACACACACATGCACACCTCTTCTGGAAACAGGTAAAAAAGAACAGTCAAAAAGTCATCTTTAAAAATAAGGCATAAAATGCATCACACAGCAGCTAGACTCTCAGACCTTCCTTGGCTTTTCACATGGAGTTTGACAAAGGGTTAGGAGGGGCATCTGCCCTTGGCCCAGCTCATCTAAAATTGCCCTGATTCACAGATATGCACAGATATCACTATAGCTTGTTGGAAGGGGGACCATGTGGCTATTATTTGTTTACTTTTCCTCAGAACCATGCCTTGAAGGTATGCAAAGAAGGTAGTTATAGCTAGTGTGAGGGCTTGGAGGGACTTGTGTGGGAGCTGGTGACAGTATGGTCACTATTTCTTTAACGTTCCTCACAATCAAACCTCAGAGATTTAGACAGAATGTCATTGCTGCTTGCCTAGTGGCAGTCTACTTTCTAAGGACAACAAGTTAAAAACATTACTGTGATCATTATCTTTTCACTTTCCTCACAGTCAAACACCAGACTCGTATACAAGTGGCTGTCTTTATAGGTAGTGGTAAAGAGGCATGACATGTATATACATCTGACAGCAGCAAGTTGATATATGTACTATGGCCATTAGTTCTTTCACATTCATCCCAATCTGACATCAGAGGAGTTCACAAAAGGTGGACATATTTTGGGTAATACAGGGCTGTGTATATCTATGACAGTAGTATCTTGAAATATATGACTGTGGCCATTTGTACTTTCACTTTCATCCCAATCTAATGCCAGATGGGTACACATAATGTTTTTATCATTTTGGGAGGATGCAGGGAGGCAGACACTATTCCCAGATGTAATTTGTGTATCTTTGTTAGTTTACTGAAAACGACCATTTTATCAGCTTTTAACATTATACCTTAGACAGAAGTTATATCTCCCTTGAATATAAAAAATAACAATGGATTTCTTACATTACCCACAATACTTGGTCAGGCCATCACTTGATTACAAAATTTGGAAAAGCTGGAAAATGCACCTCAAGGCAACTAGAATCCCAGGTATTCTGCAACCTAGCAGCCTCAAGACTCCCAAACTGATTTTATTGTTTCCTCCATAGTTATTACAGTGCAGTTTTGGCCAGTAAATGTGTTGAAAGGATGGGTAAGGAATGGGTAAGTACTGTTAATATTAAGACAAAGTGTGAAAAAGTAATTTGGACAATCTGTGGAGGACAGGGTGGGGGTAAAATGTAGTGGTACTGGCAGTAGTGCATGGGAAGAAATGGTGGACAGCAGGAGACCTTTCCTAGAATTCCATGTCCCATATGTCCTTCCCTGACTGCTGAAATTATTTATTGTATTATTTCCTGTAATTTCAACTTTTGTGACTCTGTATTTACCTATCCACTGAGTCCTGGTTGTATACCAAATCCTTTTGGTAATATGCTCATCTTGCAGTCTCATCCACAGTGGACATTACTTTATTGGCTTGCCTGTTCACAACACAAACAGCACTGGAATTACACATTCTAAAGACTTAAACCTTGCCTGTGATATAAATAGGACCTGCTAGAGAGACAGGTATGTATCCCAGAGACTATCCATCTCTGGAATAGGCTCCCCCATACATGTGAAGCAGAGTTCCTCCCTAACCCAATTCAAGGTAATTGGACAACTGGATGGGGAACATGAAATTAATTCCTGGCTTGGAACCTATGTCTCTAATGGACACAAACAACCTGTAAATGGTCATCTCCTAGGCCCCTGCTTGTAAATGTTTCATCTCACAAGATCTGCTTACACTTATCAAGAGTACCAAAAACTTGTCAGAGATTTGGGATGCATGGCTAGGCTTAAAAAAGGACTTTTAGTCGTTAGACTAGTAAACACCTATGAACCTATACATAATGTCCTATGCACCCTGCCATAGCCGCCACTGGTAAAGGAGTTCCACTTGCCCAGTGGAATATGGTTTATTGCTTTTTGCCACAGTTTCACACAAAAATAAGTCAATACTTCAATTAATTTCTAACAGAGTCTGTCACTTAGCTTCATAGGTACTTACTAGGCTACAGATCTGTGAGGGTCATTTGAATAAGTGTAACCCAGAGTCCTTGTATTTTAAGCACGAGAAACCCAGAGTCATGTAGACATTTATATTTTGCCCCTCTGTATTAGGAACAAAGGTGCTAAACTAAGGATGAAGTTGTAGTTTCCCATCCAGTCTTCTGGATTACTCTTGAAAAGAGTAAGAGATGTACTTTGCTTTACGTGGAGAAGAAAACAATTCCAGAGAAGTGGTATATCTCTGTGATGCACAATATGTTGCAGAAGAGATTACAATCTCCTGAGTGGGTGTTTAGGCTACCACTGGACTTGTGGATATGCAATAGGTCTGAAAGGATGCAGTCAGTTGAGGTTCTATAAGTGAGGCAGAGACCACCCCCCTCAGTAGCCTGTAAGATACCCAAAGAGGGAAACGTTGTCAGTGTAACTGTTATGATTTAGACCCTTGATTTTCTTGCTTAATAAGCACTGTGGTTGTTTAAGTTGTGTCAAGTGTTTGGACAGGTATATAATGAAAGGTGATATTATACTTAATGATTGATTTGACCTAATACGTGTTGAATAAGTGGAACTGTCCTGTCTCTTGACCTTGATGTCATATCCTTACTAGTAAGCTGCACAATGAAGGAGGACCTTCTTATAATATTCACTACATGATGACTGAATATCACTTCATTGTCTACATAGGTGCTCAGGTCACAAACTACTGGATCAATTTTCAAGGATGTGTTGTCAACCAAGACTCCATATCTGGAACAGTACTGTAGAGGCAGAACAATCCTCATCTTAGCCCACCTACTCTTCATATTGCTCAAGCAAGACACCCCAATCCATGACATGGTTTTCTATTACCTCAGTTAACATTTGTTATGAACTTTTTGTGTTTCAGTTTGTAACTCTCCAAGTTACACAAACCTGTTCATTTTTTTCTCACAGTATTACAGGCACAAGAAATTCGAGAGCAGTTACTTTCTGTAACATTATATATTCAAAGAAATGGTCTGTAGTCTACATTACAAAAGTGCAAATTATTACTAAATCCAGGGGATCATATCTGCTAACCAAGAAAACCTGTAAAAATGTCACAGCAGTAAAATGTTGCAGCCACATTATCCATTATGTGCTCATCAGAGAGAGGCTTGAGGAATGAACAAGTGGCATGAATAAAAATAAGCAGAAGTATATCACAAACAGTAGAGACCTGCAGGACCAAAAACAGAAAAATATGAGGATGTGGAGATGATACAAACAAGGAAGACATTTTTAACAACTAGTTTAGACAGGCATTACCAAAAAACAAAATGAACACCAATACATTAGTACAGGGGAAGAGAATCACATTAAACTACCACCCAGCAGAGCTGGATAAGTAACTCAGCAAGTTACACAAAACAGAATGTGCAGTCAGGCCTTCTGAAGATGGAAACTCATGGAACATGGTAAAAGTGGACCTTCTACTGAGATTATACATATTTTATGGTGAGACACACCTCCTAATAAGATCACATATATTTTATGATGAGACACACCTCCTACCACATCATCTCAAAACCAAGAGTGTCCAAGTTCCAGTAAGGCGAGGCTCAGGGAATAAAACAGATGGGCAATACTGTCTGAGCTATGATTTTTCAAACATTTTTAGGCATTCTTTTCTCCACTGTCTTTGAAATGTAATATATTAGAATCTATTTAGGTAGGTTGGTACCTGTGAGGAAAGCTTGCAAGGACGGCTCTGAAAGATAGGCAAGGTCATGTGGAGGTAAAAGAAATGTGAAAAGGAGAAAAAAATAACTTCATAATGGTGAGGCAGCACGAGTGAATAACAGTACACCAGTATGACTATGAAAAAGGTCCTAAAAGAGCATGTGAGTCTTAAAGCAGTATAAAATAACTGGATTGAAAAATGGAAAGCACAACAGTAGTGCGAGGGAAAAGGAAAGGGCATAGTGAGGTGCTGGCAGTGCTACTGACATTTATTTAACATTATCTGCTTAAAACTATAATAGTTTCCAGAAACTAGAGGATGGCAGATGTAGCAATAGACTGAAGATATATTATGACATTGGGTGAAGCCCTATGTTGTTAGAATGGTTTACAAAGAGAATGTGGCATATATAGTGGAGTTCAATTAAGCAAAAAAGAAGCAGGATTTTTAAAGTAGGGCACTTAATATATAGCTATACAGTATGCTGGCAGAATGGCTACAACTGCTGGGGACATCCCAAAGTTGTTAGCTGTGAGTTTCCAGGCTGTGTGTGAAAGTGCCTGACTACCAAAACAATTCATAAATGTAAGACAGTCTCTAACCTTGCATCAGTGAGATGAATGCTTAACACAACATTTTCTCAGCTCTTGCCCTTTTTAACAGTACATATCCAGACCATGTAAAAGATCAAATGATTTTCATAAAGAACAGTCTGTTGACTCAAAGGTACAGAGGCATGTTGTTCACCTATGCCACTGGTGGACCAGAATGGTAAATAACAGGGGAACATAAATAGCCTTTAGCCTGCTTACTTCTCTTGGGCAATATAATTTGGAAGGTGTGGACAGAGTTCTTCATGTGACTATAAAATGATATCAGCTCCTTTCTAAGACTGGGATGGCTGTTATTTGAACTATAAAAGACATAGCTAGAGATAGCACACTAGTGAATGGATTAACGTGGACATATGTATACTGTGGCCAATTAAGTCATGTTATGCTTGCATTCCCTGGGATAGTTGAAATCTAAAGGTACTTTATTCAAAAAGTTCCTCACTCATGCAGTGTGACACCCATAGGCCCTGGCCTCCCAGCACTGCTCCTTAAGTAGGAAAGCCACAAGAGTGATGAATAAAGGGCTGCGTACTTTGAAGCTTGTAGTCAGCATTGATTGCAAACCCATATATTTAGGGAAAATATGAAAAACATCTTCTGTGTTGCTTGTTCATCATACTCTTAATCTCAGTTCTTTGTAAGAAAGAAACCTTTGTTTTTCACTTGCATTGATAGCATGTCTTTTGTTCTGATATTTCCATTTATTTTTATTACTGTCCTGGAGTCATTTTATTTCATTATGCTTTAAATTACTTCACAGAATTATGAACTTCTACTTACCTGTGCGACACTGCAGATTCTAACAGGTTACTGTGATGTGGTGGCAAGGGAGACACAGAAGTGCTTTCACGTTTTACATATGTAACACCTGCTTTAACTGATGTAACTGGGCGTGGGATTCTGCTTTTCACACCTAGCTCCCTTTCTAAGGAGCCAGCTTTCAACAAACATGTTCTTGGGGGCCCAGTATCATCAGAGTCATGTGTTTCTTCCTCAGAGCCTGCAGCAGACAAGGTTTCTGAAACCCTCCTCCTTTCATCAGTGGAAGAAGCTGAAGAAGAAGCTCTTGATGCTAGTCTTAGCAAATGGGCCTGTCTTTTTGCCACGACAAGTCGGGCAAGATCTGGCTGTTTTGTTCTTCTGTAAAACCTTTCTCTTAACGAAAGAGAAGCTAAGTGATCAGAACCAGTCTCCTCTTCAGAAAACAATACTGGAATACGACTCCTGAAATGAGACACTAGAGGTCGTTTAGGAACATCTTCAAATCCATTTCTGAGTTCCTCCAACATATCTGCTTGTTTGAAATCTTCTGCTGATTCTACAACATTTTCAGATGTGCTCGAGACAAAAGGCTGTATACTTTCAGCATCTTGACTAGAATAATCTTCTAGAAGACAAATGGTGCCATTTGGTATTCCCATTTCTACTTCAGGTGTTTCTGTGGAAGTTAGGATTTGATCTTCAGCTGCTACAGGACTGTTTACACCGTTATCTCTGATGATCTCTTGCTCTTCAAGCTCTTCCTCCACCACTGGTTCAACAGAAGGTCCAATATGTTCAGTGTCCTCATGCCTCATCAGATTACCACTGGAAGACATAACATTTAAATGTGTTTTTTCAGCAATATGCACAAATGTTCGCTCAACTTTGGTGAAAGGTGTAGATGAGGCTGTAACTACAAGAAGAGGCTTTGGCTCTGATTTGAGGACAGAGGACAAAGTTCCAGGTTCTGAAACATCCAGTTGACTGCCCATTGGATGCAGCCTCTCATTCTGAGGGGTTAATGCTGCTACTGTTCCAAGATCAACATCTGGACCAAATTCTGTTGCTAGTGGAGATTTTTTTACATCACCTGGGGAAAACAGTACAAGTGTCTTAGAGGCTTCTTCTAATTCTAAGTCACCATCGACTGTCGATGCGCGGCCCTTTGATTCCTTTTGGTCATCAGCAAGAAGGGTGGAGGGAGCACCTTCCTGGCTTTGCTCAGTACTTTTCTGGCTTACCTCACTGCTGGACTCACTCTGTTCATCAGCCTCATTTTCTTGTGACTGATCTTCTTCTTCTTCTTCTTCTTCATCTTCTTCATCTTCTTCTTCCTCTTCATCCTCATTTTCCTTCAGACAGACTCCATTCAGTGCCAGGTGATGGGGAGTTGGGATGCAAGGAGCAGTGAAAACAATATTTGAAAAATCTACTCGCTTTGTTCGCTGTGGTATAAAATCTAGTGTTCCTGGGGTCTCCTTTGCCACTAAAGACTCCCTTCTGTAATCTTGATAAGGCAAACTGAAAGGCATCACTGCTGTCAAAGTGTTCACATCAAAGGGTTTAGGAACAAGCACCTGAAAGAATAAGGTATAACATATGTTTGAAACCATTATGTAAATAATGCATGTCTTTTAAACTGTCTACAAATACTATGTAATGACATGAAACTACATTAGCTTTTTCATAACTCCACAGCTGCCTTTATTAGCAAAAATATTGCCACATTCACAATTCAAAGCTTATAAAAACTAAGTAAAGTCCAAAGATTTTAGAAACAGCCTAGTACTTCAGTTAGAGTGCCTTCCTTATAGTGAACTGTGCTACTTGGTTATTTATAGAACTATTGGAAAATGTGATTTAATTTGTATATTTTGCAGTAGTATTAACTCAAAATATGTACTGGTCTATCTAGAAATGTCAAAAGAAAATCTGAAGATATTTAAGTGGTATCTCATATGTAGAGTTTTTACTTTCTGTATTTAGAGAAAACTATTTAAATAAATTTCAAGTGTGATAGACATTAGTATAAATACTGCTATATTTTTGTCTCGAGTTATTCTCACTGACAAAATGGTCACTCTTCATCTTTAGCAATTCTGTTAATCTTATAAATATTTACTGTTCACTTATAGCAACCTGTTAATACTTATCACATGTATGACACTAAATAAGCTTCACATTTGAAGTGTTCCTAAGAAATCTAATTACCATAGTGTTTACCTGAGAGCAGAAAATAATTAGGCTTCATTATAATGCAGTTGAATTGTTTTTACTCAAAGACACCTGCCTCATTAAATCTACCATGCAAAAACAAAAATAAAGTTACCATTTTCTACAGTGAAAAAAATAGATGCTCAATTTATAAAGCTGCCATCATAGAAAAGGACAGTATTACACTAAAATAACTTCTGCAGTGTAGTCCAGAAAACCCAGACTGGAGTAAATTTTAATTAATCACTGCTAAAAAGTGTACATTCCCATTGTATGCAACCATTCTGCTTTAAGCTCTGATAAAATGTATTTAGCCTGGAGAAAATACATTGAAGCTCTTCTAAAATGTATTTAACCTAGAAAAGCCTTACCTTGCTTAATAATGAGTTGTTCTTTAAAAACAAAAATTGCTTTTTTTTTTACTTTTTGAAAAATCAGTTACTTAACTGGTGCATGCAATGGAAACAGAGGAATATGAGTGGTTTGCCGATCATAACTTGCTTATCATGTGATCGAGATGGGTCTACTTCAAAACATCGAAAGCCCACAATATCAAAGACCAAGTCATTGAGATGAATGCATCAAAACTTCACTTCACTGAATGACCAGATCATCAAATCCATTCCCAGGGTAAGTAGCCACTCATACCACAACTAACGAAAATTAAACCATACCATCCCCAACCCACCCAAGTGGGGTGTTATGCCCCCACACCCCCTAATGTGGGGGACTGCACTCCTCACACCCCCTTAACTAAATATACCAACTCTGAGATCACACTATAGTTGGTAAAAGGGCAAAGTCCACCTTGCTGGCCAACAGCTCACTTACCATGGGAATGGATTCACCAATCCAGTCGTTCACTGAAGGGAGGTTTTGATGCTTTTGTCTCAACAATTTGGTCTTCGATACTGTGGGCTTTCGATGTCTTCGGGTAGACCCATTCAAGACATGGATGCCAAGTAACTGACCTTGAGACCAAAGCTTGAGAGGTGAATCTTGGCATCCATGTCAGGAACAGATAATTTAAAGTTATGATCAATGACAAGATCATAATTCTTTGCCTTTTCCTAATTTATCTTGTTACAGGGAAAAACATTGCTAATTATTTTGCCAGTTTTCAGTCATAAAATGCTTATCAGATGCTCTCAAGGAAACAGTGTAATGCAGTCCGTTACGTTTACACTTACCTTTCATGCCTGTCAAGTTGTCAAGCTTTTCACAGGACATCCAGATTATTGCTTCATATTTTTTGTTTGTTCTCATAAAATATGAGTTTTTGGAAACTATGGATTGAAATCACTTAATAATGGCATGCATTTCAGTTTCATAGTTTGTATCCTCCAGAAAATGGATGCTAAAACAAATTCTGTTATTCGAGCAATTATGTTTGTTTGAGGAAGCTGAGGACATGTTACTGGTACAAGGAGCAGCAGAAACAAATCTTTTGTTCTGCCACTGTCATTTGCTGGATAGCAGGGACAGCTCGTGTTATCGGACTGCAGGACGGCAGCCATCCCACCTAGAAACAAATGAAATAAAAATTGTGAAACATAACATTTAAAAAAAAAATTTTTTTTTTTACGAGTACTGACTTCCGAACATGTGCAGACACACTCAGACTGCCCCGCAGATTCCCAGGAATCTGTGCGGTAGATGACTGCACAGAACAGAGGAGCTCCGGACTGCTTGATCTGCAGACAGGACCGATCAAAGCTCTCACAGGGAGCGCGGGACCAATCAGGAGACAGGTAAGTTGACTTTGAAGCATTGCAGTTGAGCACAGGTTTCCAAACAATGGTGGAGTGGCTTGCATGGAAGCGTTGAAGTCGGTCGAGTTCTGGACAATGGAGCTTTACTGCTTCAATCAGGTGTGTGTGTGTGTGTGTGTGTGTGTGTGTGTGTGTGTGTGTGTGTGTGTAAAATGCCCCTTTTAACACATAGTGGTGGGTAGAGATACTCAGGCTTGAACCCTGGATGCAGGTGGCAAGGACTTGAATTCCCTACCCACCACTATTTGTAAAATATTGCAGATTTTTGCGTCATATTTGTTCTGTTCCTCATAAAATCTGTGGTTTCTGTATCTTCAGTTTTCCTTGCAAAGGTTTGTAGTGCATTGGTGCACTGGTAGCATTGTTGCCTGACAGCTACAGGTTCTCTGGTTTGATTCTTGGCTGGGGTGCCTTCTGTGTGGAGTGTCCTCCCATCCCTTACAAAGATGTTTCTGGAGTGTTTCCCCCTGCTCTGCTGAAAATTGGCTTTGTTTTGTTCCACATCAGACTAGTTTCCTGGTTAACAAATGTTTAAAAATAACAGGCATTTGAATTTCAGACTTCATATTCTTCAGAAAGTACATGGTAAAACAACCTTTTATTCTAGCAATTGTCTAAGTTTATAACATAGATATTTGAAATTTGCCCATATTTTTGGGACTGTATTCCCCCATTATTGGCCTCATCCACGTATTTTGTGCTAAGGTTGAGAGCTATGATGAGAACTGAATTCACTGAATGTTTGGGGGCTGTATTCCCCCCATTACTGGCTTTGTCCACATGTTTTTTGCTAAGAGGTTGAGAGCTATGGTGAGAACTGAATTCACTGAATATGTTTGGCAGCTGTATTCCCACATTATTAGCTTTTTTCATGGGTTTTTTGCTAAGAGGTTGACAGCTATGGTGAGAACTGAATTAACTAAATGTTAGCCATTTAAGTTTGTCTTCCTCTGTTTCAGCTGATTTGGCATAGTGGTATGTTTCTCCGACTGTTTTGCACAAGGTCCTCTGGGTTCAAGACGTGGCAGTGAAATGTATGGTGGTAACACAGCATTTTATTCTAGCAACTTTCCAACATTATACAAGCAAAGTTTAAAATGTTTTCCTGGTGTTTGGCCTTTTGCCCCCCCCCCCAATAAATTTTGGCTTTTTCCAGATTTCTTGTGCTGCAAAGTTCAGAGATACAGCTGAGTATCAAGTAGATGTTACAAGGAGCTGAGAGCTGCAGGGGAACAAAAGTTTAGTGCTGCTTATGCTAAGTCTGCTTGCATTGTTAATAGCACAACAGGTAGTGTACTTGCTTTTGATGCAGAAGGCTGTGGGTTCTACTCCCACAGTAGGTAGATGCATTGCTGATACTGTACTGTGTTGTAAAGGGGGTGGATGCTGCAGTCCTTTTTAGCAAAGATACCTAGTAACTATGAACCTATTATCAGTTTGTCATCCATTCCTTTATCATTTTTTAATGCATGCAACATAGGCAATTTATTCTTCAAGGGCAACAGGCACTTTATTTGTAGATGAAACAATGACATATAAAGTTGTTTGCTAGCAGCAACCTCTTTATTAGTTACATATTTCTTTAATGTGGATTTTACTACTTCAGAGATTGTGCATATTTACTGATACTGGTGGACTATAGAAGGTTGAGTAGACTTTTTATGATGTAAATGTTCTGAACTGGGCAGTTTTATCATTGGTGCATGCATTTTGTTTCATTGTTTACTGGAAAAATTTTCAAAACAATAAATTTAAAATGCCCTCTAACAACTGTACTGTATTGTACAAGGAATATAATGTAATACAGTCAGGAAGGTGTATCAAAGAGCATGTGTATGTTTCATGTTCAAGGGGCTTATGATTTTGAAAACAGCCCAAAATTAATATTTATCTGCCACTGGCAAAATGTATTTTCTTTGAATGTGGGTTTCAATGCTGTTTCAATGCATGTGAGTTTCAAGGGCAGAGACGTTTTAATGCTAAGTCTATTTTCATTGTGAGACTGCATTGCTTTGTTTAGCAGATATCTATTAGGGTTTGTGCTGTAAAATGTAAAATAAAACTTTCAAATGAAATCTAAATCATCGCAGAAGTAAAGCAGTATGCACATTACAGTGTTTATGGTAAATGGGGCAAAATAACCAAGGAATGGGACATTGGAATGGCTGCAGGGGGGAGGTTCCATTCGACCATGATTTTCTGAGGGGGCGGAAGGGTAGCAAACTCAGACAGCCCCGGCTGAACTATACCTCTCAGTTGTCCATATGTTTGCAGAATGAACAGATATTTGCTTCTTATTTTTGATTTGTTCCTCATATAATTTGTGGTTTTCTAGCAAATCATTTAGGAATGAAGTCACTAAATGACAGACATTGAGTTTCAGACGTCATAACCTTCAGAAAAATGCATGCTAATGCAAGACCTGTTATTCTATCAACTGTCTTAAGTTTATACAAGAGCAATTTTTAGTAGTGTTTGTATGTTCCCCCAATATATTTGGCCTTGTCCAGATTTCCTGCATTAAGAGATTGAGAGGTATGTGCAAATTGCTTTGTAGAATTAGGAATATCCAACCTCTCAATTCTCCCCAATTTTGGCTCAAAATGTTGATCTCCCCTAATAATCCCTCCTCAAAATGACAATTTTGGAAGAAAACGTGGAGGGTTTACAATTATATATAACTGTAATGATCAGAGTTATAGATTACTTTTATTTCAGAAATGCATGTAGATGCTCTTATTTTGTTAGCTGCTCAAGTTAACAGTGTTAATATTAAAACGTTGTCCCTTTTTTGACAGGTTCCCAGCTGTATTGTGTGGCAACTTTATATTTTTGCATCACATTTTTGGTCTGTTTTTCATAAAAGTGTGGTTTCTGGTAAATTAGTGGCAAGTCATTAAAGATTGAAGGCAGAAAATAATGGCAGACATTTGAGTTTCAGATTTCATACCCTTCAGAAAATTCGTACTAATGCAAGACCTACTACTGTTCTATTATCTAAGTTAATAAGAGCAATATTTACAAATTGTCCTTATTTTTGGGCCTGTGTCCCACTTCTAGTTCTATGTATGGCTTTGTCCAGGTTTCTTGCTCTGAATTTGAGAGGTATGAGTGTCAGAGCCATCACCGTCAGCCAGAGACATTTCAAATTGTGACATACTTGTTGCACCCCACTCCCCATTGTAGTGGCTCTGGATGTGTCCAAGGAAGGCAAGGAGCAGTTATGCAGTATAAGTGTGCAGAGTATTCCCCCATCCAAGGTAGATCACAGGTACGACCATGGCTTTTCATCTGTCCTTGATTTTGCAGAATGTTCTGGTTTTCTGTCATATTTTTATACTGTTGATTTATGCTTCTTATTATTCAGAAAATGCATGCTGTCACAGTGCCCTGTTGCTCTGTTTAAGTAGCAGTGATTTAATGACCATCAGGTAAGCTTGTCAGAGATTGGAAGATGCAAGTAAGCTTTAATAAGCATACTGTCAAAGAATTACCAGAATTGAAAGCCTTTTCGTTGTTGCTATGCAGAGAATATTTACATAACTAGATAATGTATAAGCCTTGGGTATTGAAATGCATATGACAGTATTTGTAATAAAAGGACAGGATTACAGTATTTTCAGAAGCTCATTTCATTTGTTGGAGACTTGCAGTCATCTTTTGTTGGAGAATTGCAGTCATCTTTGCAGGCTTTACCCGTAAACTAAACAGAATGCCAATCTATCATGTGTGGTCCATAACTTGTGCAGGAATCCGTTAAGCAATTTATCTTGAGCTTGTTTCTTGTTTGCTGTTAATTTTTTACTTTGATCATGTCTTCCCCATGAAACAAGTAGATAGTTGTGTCAGGCAGCAGGTCTTTTCGATAAGAAACATTTTTACAAGTGGAGGTATCACAGAGATTGCTACTTTCAGCATGTTACATGGTAATTTTATAAAGCTGAATATAAATTATAATTAGAACTGCAGTGCAAGGAGTAGTGG